>NC_056735.1:45743978-45946478 GCF_019279795.1 Protopterus annectens
CAGTGTGTTTGGTACTCTTACCAGCACCACGGTAATATCAGCATTTCTATGAAGGGCCCTAACCTCTACCACTGTGTGGTGATGTGGACACATCCACGCACCTCTAGGAGTTCACATCATACTTCCTACACGTGGCTTCAAAGTGGTACCATTACTGGCTTGGGTGGCCAAACCCACACTCTCTTTGCATCGGTGTCCTGCATTTGACTCTGACCTTCACCTCCAGCAGAGACAGTGGCAGGGGAGGGGTACAATAGACAAACTGGAACTGACCCCCTAGATTAGGTACAATCACCCTCCCAGCCTGCACCATCATCTGTTTAAGTCTCTACTCAAACTTGAGGTCACAGTAGGGGTTTTATCCCTTTACACCAAGGCTACGAAATATGAAAACCATATCATTCTATAAACAGTATCTTAAATTGCAATGGACATTTCCTAGTACACAAACAATGCATGCCTTGGCCAGAATGTTCAAATACTACCATGCAATTTTTTGCAAGCTGAAAGTTTGTTAAATATTTTCCTTTAGCTGTACACAACACAAAGTATCAGTGGCATTTTACATATCATGATGTGACGTCGCCTTTAAGTTTGGTTTTCTAAATAATACCACGGACATTAATATGTTTCATATAGTGTAACAATCAATACGTAAAGTACTAGATGCATACAGCACACACACCCCACAAATAAATTTTGCTCTAGGGAATTTGTACGTACAAATAAGTAATGAGAAAATTAAACAAATGCAAAATCTTATCCAGAAAGTAAGTACAGCTACTGCAATGTCAATACAGCAATCCATTCAATTTAACACTTTCAAAAACTCAATGGACAACTAAGAGTTGAAACATACGGATTACAAGAGGGAAACAGGAGATGGTTTCATGGTAGTATCTTGTTGGGCATTCAGTAAATATTACAGACACAGTGAGGTAAATCTCACCACTAGCACATATGCATGGCAGAAAATGGGAATTATTCAGGATGCGGGAGATTTAAATGGTTTGTAATACAGTGCATGCTACTAATGTAAATACCACACCTGTGGCAAGACAACATTTTTTTTCAGGGGTTAACCTTAAATTTGACGTGGGCAAAAGGAAAAAGACTGCTTTTTATCAGATAGGAGAGAAGGATTTTGACTGGCAGTTATGACATCTAACGTGTGAAAGACAGAGGAGGGAGGAATATGAGTAGGAATGTACTGGAGGAAGGGAGGTAGAAAAAAATTCCAGCAGCAAAGTCCATCCAAATACTGAAACTGTAGGAAAGTGCAGGACAATGACCTGTTACCTACAAGCATTCTGCTGAAGAAGGAAAATGGCCAGACGTTATGTTACACCACAGTATGTGAGAAGTTTATTGCAAGGAATGAATCCTTCTAATACGCTTGTATTCACTTATAGGTTTCACTGGTAATCCCGGGGGAGGACGGGACTTTTTAAGCCTACCTATCCTGGGGGGGTTAAGCCAATCTTTGCTTCCCATGTGTTTCTGGCAGGGTGACACGCTAGGGCTGTTTTAGGGGGTACTTGGGTACATGTAGACTTGGGCATTAGTAGTGAAGTATTTACAAGCTGCCTCTATCTAGCAGGGACATAGATGCCAGAGCAGGGGTAAATTTTCGATTCCCCATACATTGGTCCAAGTTATGCTTGAATTCATTAAGGAAGAGCTCTGCTTCACATGGGTAGGAAGCTTGTTCCAGAGAACAGTTAGTCTCAAAACACATACTTGTCCCTTTAGCATGTCCTACTTATGTTGAAGACAAGATTTTAAGTCCCCTAGACTGGGTAATAATGATGCTTCCTGTTTTGCGGATATGTAACAGGCCCATCAGAATGGGATCAGAGGATGCTTTGTGGATAAGACATAGATCACCTCTCAGTAGCCTGTACAATACAGAGTACAGGGACAGGGCTTTGAGGTGGTCCGAGTAGGACATGTTTCCGCCCTGTATTCTTTTTGTGAGGAACCCCTGTGGATGCTCCAGCTGTAGCATAAACCTGGTCATATACATGCCACAGAGGGCGTTCTACTCAATGATCAATCTAATAAATGCAGAGTACAGTGGAACAATAAACTCTGACCTAGATGCCATGCCCTTGCTTAGAAGCTGTGCAACATAGAATGATTTTTCTACCATCGTAGCCACACAATGGTAAAAGTCCGTATTCCTGTCTACATGGGCTCCCAAATCCCTGACTACGGGGTCAACTCTTAGGGCTGCATTGTCAACGTGGTAGTTTTCCCAGGGGTAGCCATCTTCCTAAACAATCCTATTATGCATTTCTTAGCACCGAGTTTTAGACTGTGGCATTGGTACCAGTTACTTATGTCAGAACTTCTTGGAGGGTATTCCCCATCAGTGACATGGAAAGTCGATGTGAAAACTAGTGCAACATACAGACTGTGCCACCATGCTCCTTGCTGATAAATACTACATCCTTACATAATACTAAATTACAACACAACGTCTTCTCTTTACAATCCTGACTTTCAGCTGTGGGACTGCATCTTAAAGCAATGTAGACAGAAGCTATGCTCTTTACTTGTAAATGTCAGCCCGCTGCCCATTACCAAATTTCTCTTTAGCAGACACAACAACTATCAACTTTTTCAACGGTTCAGGAATTTAGATATCAGTTTAATGTCTCATACAAAGGACAGATTTAACTCCTATAATAAACGTTTGTCTATACTAGAAATATCTGGCCAGTGGTTTTGTCTACGCTGATTTTTTGAAAGTTAAGAAACAGATCCTATTCCAGCATTATTTTCTCTTACTTATTTGACATCTGATGCCAAATAAAAATCAAGAAATTATACTTACTTTGTAACATGCAATTTGTGCAGGGAAATGTCTTGTACAACAGTTTTCTTACAAACAATATAAATGTGTTTACACTTGATAAACACTAGCATTCAAATGTTAAATCTAAGAGCATTAAGAAAGTCTGTCAGTCATTTCTTACTAACTTTGTGGTCATTGCCTGTCCAAAAGACATTAATAATATTGAAGGGCGTAACTTTTGAACCAACTTAACATGCTTAATGTGTCTCTCAAATACTTACACTCACTCTCTTTCAAATTTCAACAGACATACTCTTAGGATTTTTTTTTCTTAAAGAGCATTAGATTAACTACTTTTCTAGTATTTTCCAGTATATTTTTCCAGCACACAGGGACCAGTTCAGTGAATGCTTTCTTACTAGTCTTCCGTCTGAAAGGTGTCTTTCATCAACTGCAAATCACCAGAGCATCTCAGACTGCAAAGACTGTTGTATTAGTTTATTTTATACTTGTGAATAATAGCCTGAATTTACCAATTTATGTTATCTTTCTATTCTTATTTTAAATGGCTACTTGCATTTCCATCAACTTTAAATTTTTTGTGCATGTTACAAATAACAGTACGTGTGTGTGTGTTTCACATATATATATATATATATATATATATATATATATATATATGTGTGTGTGTACACACACACACGCACACACATATACACAAAACTTCTAAAATGACCTCCAATACAAAATGAATGAGTACATAGTTAATTGTATAAATACAATTGGCTAGTACACAAATTAACTCGTCTGCCAGGTGCATCTCAAAGTATACCTGCAACACTTTTTTCATTCTCGGAAACACACCCAGAATAATATACTTTTTCAGATTTAGTAAAATTAAAGTTATGTACTCACCATAACTCTGCATCTGTGTTGTTCATTTTCATCCTTCCTCAACAGATGGGTCTTGGATCCAATGCTGGGTTCATTTTTGACCACTATGTTAGACTTTAGGCTCGGTTGTTTGAGCTCCTTCCCCCAGCCATAATCCTGCTGGTCTCCTCATTACCTCAGACAGAGTTTGCCCACTATCTAGCTAAATGGGATATGATAAAGAATCATCCACCATTACTATCTACTGAGGTAAAACAACTACTGCCCAGAGATGGAATAAGAGAAGAGGAGGAAGCAGCAGCCCTGGAACTCAAGTAGCAAGACCGACGGGGGGGAAAACCCTGAGAACATACTAGGAGATTATTAAATAGGAAGGAGGTTGGAGGGTGGAAATGTGACAAAGGATGAAAACAGACAACACAGATGCAGAGTTACGTTGCGTGTATAACTTTAATATCGGAAGTCTTTTCATCCTTTCATCAACTGGTGGGACAGAGTCACCAGCTAGAGCAATGCTGGGTGGTCCTCAAGATAAGATATTCCAGCGAAGCCAAATGCTTCTCCTCTCCAAGATAAAATTTCCGATTTATAATGGGTTACAAAGGTGTGAACACTGGAGCATGTAGCAGCTGCATAAATATCATCCAAAGCAGCTCTGGACCAAAGGCAGACAACATGGCCATAGATCTAGTGGAATGTGCCTCATGATAATCCTTTACTCTTGTACACAAAAAGAATGCAATCGGCGAAGCATCTAGCCAAAGTCACTTTTGATACTACTTTGCCCAACAGCTTCAGTGTATTCTCCCTTGTTGGAAAAATTTGGAAAGAAGACTGGTAGGTTGATTGACTGGTTAATATTTGTCTCTAACACCACCTTAGGTAGGAAGGACAAGTTAATCCGAAGGGATACTCTATCCTTATGAAAATAAGTAAGTTGGTCGAGAATAAAGCACCTATTGCTCTGATACCCGTTTAGCTGATGTAATGGCGATCAAGAAGAGAGTTTTCCATGGAATAAAAAATAATTCTGCCTTGGCTGAAGGCTTGAAGGGAGGTTAAGTTAAATCTTGAAGGATAACTGTTAGATCCCATGGAGGAATGGGGTCCCCAACAGGAGGCCGGAGTACAACAGTACCCTTATGAAAAGCCTTACACAATTTCAAGGAGGCTAAAGAGGAGTTTTTTTTTACCTAAGCAAAAATTAGAGATGGCAACAAGTTGTACTTTAATTGTTAAATAACTAACTCCATTATTGAAAATGGAAGCGAGAAAGTCAAGAGCAGCTGGAATAGGTATTACAAAGGAATCCAATAATCTCTGAAGGGCCCAAACAAAAAAGCTTTTCCACTCGCTCTTGTAAATTTTTTTGGTTGAAACTTTTGAGGATGATGCAAAAATGTGATAAGGTGGGGAAGAAAGCCTGGAATTTCTAGCCATCACTGGGAAGTGGAGAAACCATGTTGTCAATTTGAGGGACTGGATGTCCGGGTAATGCAATCCAAATGGTGAGACAGAAGAATTTGGCAAGGATCCTGCACCCAGGAAATGTGAACTAGATGAGGCCACAGGAAGGGAAACCATTCTTGGCAATGCCAGAATGGACCAATGTGGATTACATTGCTCTTCTGCTGCAATGCTTTCTGGAGAAACTTAGGAATGATGGGAAGACCAACCACCTGTCTCAAAAGTTCAAGTATTTCGCTGTCTTCAAGGAGTGACCTAGGGGATCCTTTCCCTTCATCAAAGTCAGTGTCATTGGTTAATGACTCCTGTGGAGGCTACGTGCCTCCTCTTACACGTACGCTTCCAAGGGGGGCTCTTTGGTGGGAGGCTCTCAACAGGACTCTAAGTGCTAGCAGAGTCCTCAGTGACCGGACCACCTGTCCTGATGAGACAGGATGAAAAGACCCAGTGTCCACAGTAGACAGCTAAGGATGGGGTGGACCTGAGGGGGCAAAGATGTCTTTTTCCACTGAGGTGTAGAAAACTCTCTCTACTACCTCAAAGGCTGAAGCCATGGGAGAACCAAGTCTCGACTGGATAGGATCTGAAAACGCCTATGGAGGACAGAAGCCAATTCATCCAGGCTCCAGCCTCTATGCAGGGATCAGAACTGAGCTGTCTAGTGCTAAGGCTCAGAGAGGAAGGGACGGTTTTGAGAACTTCGCAATCAAACTAAATCCTTTGGATCCAGCACAGACACTACAGCTTTGAAACCCTTCCAGATCCAACAGAGTTGGTGCCGCCTGGATCAGAGAAGGTGATCGAGTCAGAGAACCAGGCCTTCAGATCAGACACAGAAAAGCTCAGAAGTCTCTGGTCTGAAATCTCCAAAACCACAGGACACATCACAGTATGAGTCAAAGGTTGGGGTTGTACAGGAGCTAGGCTCACTGACCCAATAGGAGATAGAGCCAGAATAACAACCAAATGAAATCTGGGTTGTGAGAGACTTTCTAATCATCTTCTCCACATCTGCTTCCTTTAGGTTCCTAGATGACCTGGTGAAGGAGGAAGATGAAGGTGGACAGGATCCCTTTTGAGAAATGCCCTGCAGGAAAGGAGAGTGCATGTTCAAAGTCAGTGGCTCCAAAGAAAACTTGACCAAACTGTAGATCCCATGTGTTGGCAGTTGGACAGACAACGATACACTCCAAATCAAGGAAAATTTTCAATTTCTTAAAGAAGAACCGCACACACAGACTCAAAAAACATGTTTATTTCATCCTGGTTTGGTGTTTCCTACCACTCTGGCATGATTTACAGGTTTTTAAATATTGTTATACATAACTTCTCAGTCTAACCACATGGGGTCTGGCATCTTGAAGTAATTCTGACTGTTTTGTCTGCCTCTAGGTATCCCACAATGCAGTGCTTGTCTGTAAAGAAATACATCACACAGGCTTCTTTCTTCCTAAAGCTCCTGTGACTGCATTGATTTTACATGCATACACTACTGTCTGTGCTGCGGTAGTGTTGTCGCCTCACAGTAAGACGTTGTCCTGTTCGATTCTCAGCTAGAGCATTTTCTGTGTGGAGACATGCATGAATGGGCGTACCTTAGTTGAAGGTTGTGCATCAGAGCTAGCAACTCGGCATGTAAAAATCTACTGCCAATCATTAGCTGACCGGAGTTCCGCTGTGGCGACCCCTAACCGGGAAAAGCCAAAAGACACAACAACAACGCTACTGTCTTTCAGTCAGTTAGTTTTAAGTAATATTTCATGCTGTTCAGTGACTACTTAAAACACAAACAAAGCAAATGCCACAGAACAGACTTTTGAAATTGCTTTTTACTGCTGCCTCTTTTTAGAACAGCTAAACTGCAGTCTTTTGTGAAGCCTGAACTGTGCTAGTTTGACTCATCTCCCATCCACTCTTCACACCTAACGTTCCTAGCTGCTAAGGGTAATTTGAGCTTTTACCTGCTATGATTGACAGTTCAAAGCAGGAGACCTGACTCATGTACTGTTTCCTTGTACTAGCCTTTACTTTCTGTATGGGTAGGGGAAGGACCAGGGAGCTGTGACATCACAGCATGGGTGGGTTTTTAGGATAGTAGTGGTGATGTCAGTTTGGGGAAGGAAACGGACAGAAAAATACCTGCATTCAGTGGCCTTGATGACATCAGTGAATTGGAGACTGCAGCAAGGGTGGGAAAAAAGTATTTGAAAATGAAACCACCACAATATAGTAAGGTACAGTTCTAGTGGAGAGAAGCAGTCAATTTAAAATATTTTAAATGCCGTATTTTTGTTTATTCATAGCAGAGACAGTAACTGGGGAGAAAAAAAAAGACAGAGAAGTCGAGCATTTAATAACAGAATCATATTGCTGTCCTTTAAGTGCTTTCATTCACATAAGTAGGACCTCATCAGAATTCAAAGAAAACTTAACTGTGGCTTGAGGTGACAGACTTTGCTCAGGTTGGATCCAATGGTGTAGTCAGATCAAAGTATTTTGACAGAGTCGGACCCAAAGAGGTTGACAGATTACAGGTTTTCAGGATTTTCTCGGGTGGAGCAGAGTTCGAATTTGATGGAGAAGAGCGATCATAGGAACAGTTCCTTGATTCGTTCCTTTCATCCGATGCCTCCACTGAAGATGTTTTGAAGAGGCTGGAGCAACACACGCAGTAGATGAAGGAATTAAGACCCTTTAGAATCAATTTTTGTTCTTCTTCACAAGAGCCCTATGGTTAAAGATAGCACAAATGTCACAGAGAGGTACTATCAGACAGACAGCAAAAAGAAGGGAGGGAGTTAGCACACAAGGTCCAGCGCTACACTAACAAGAAGGGAAGGATCTCAAAATCCTCAGAAGAAAGAATAAACATCTTCATATATATATATATATATATATATATATATATATATATATATATACACACACACACACACACACACAAAACTTGGGACGAGTGAAATAGGAAAAATAAAGAGAGAAATAAAAATGTCAATAACGCTCTTATTCACTATGACCTGCTTGAGCTGTGACCATGTCCAAACGCTGAATCAGCAAATGAAATTTGACGTAACTGAGGAGAACAGAGAAATTATGGGTAAAGGTAGGAGCTTGAGCTATGAAGTCTAAAGTCTAAAAGTGGCTGAGGACAGATCTGATGTTGGATCTCAGACCCATCAGTTAAGGAAAGTACAGTTGTGTACACTTACCGTAAATGTAGATGTTACAGTGTATCCACTGTTGCAGTCAATACATTTGGGTTATCTGCTTGCAGGTAGCCCTCAGTCGGCCTGATTAACAAAGTCTTGGGTCCTGCGTCGCTTGCTGTCCCTTCTTTCATGAAGTCAGGTCATCAGGGGTATAAAACATGCAGCCGACACCATTACACCAGTCTTTCTTGCCGTGTGGTGCCCGAAGCAGAAGCAGTTCGCAAGTGCCGGTCGGCTGACTCCTGAAATTTTTGTTTTTGAGTTTCAGAACTGAAGTCTTCAACTAAAGCTAAGTATCCCATTGTGGAAACTTTTTCTTGCTCCTTACCGACGTCAGTAAAAGTTAATTGCATTACTTGTGGAAAGCAAATACCTGAAAGATTTTCATTCATACTGCATTCCTTGCCTAGGCCCTGACCACGACGTACCTTACTGTCAGTTTTGTGCTTTATTTAATCAGCGCACTATCCGTCGTCTGTATATTTTCGCCTCTAAATACTTCGGTTTTCGGTTTAATTATCCAGAAATGTCGGTTAGCCATCCGACTACTGGGATTCTGAAAAAACACAAAGATAAGGACAGAGACAGGCTGCCGAGGTCCAAAACTGCCGGCGACGCTTCTCCTAAGCCAGTCGCCAGTTTGCCGGTACACAGTGAGGTGCTTTCACAGCCCCTGATACCTACTACTTCTGATTCGCAGGCCTCTACTGAGACCCATTCGAAGTCCGGTATGCCGTGAGATGCTTCAACTATGGAACCCACGGATGTCTCTACATTGGATGGGTCCGGAGCCGCTGTGCAGGCACCGGCTTCTGAGGGTGTAGGAATGTGTGCCTCCCTGCTTGCTGATGTACCACATTACTGTGGTATTCTCTATGCTCCACAACAGAGTCCCTGGTGTCCATTTTGTTAAGAAGGTCAACAGTGCTTTCTGAACTACTATCTCTTTTAGGTTGATGTCTTCTTTCCTGAGAAGTTGTCACAGCTGTCCTTAAGGTCAGTCTTCCCGAGTGTATACCCCTGGCTAGGTCCAACGCGTCAGTTTTAAGGACCTGGACTCCAGCCTGCACCCAGAAGGAATCCTTCCTAATGCAAGGGGAGGAAGATAATCTGTGTTTGTAAGGACTATTGGTGTAGATATAAAGTGTTCTTGAGGTATTTTCCTCATATGCAGCCTGGCTATGAATATCATGAGAATGCAAGAGACCATGAAACCCAGGAGTTCCCTGGCAGAAATTATTCATTTTTTTCCTGGATAGTTTGGAAGTAACAGGTCAGGAATAAGATTCTGTTCTGTGACAGGTATGTAGGGAAAGTTTTACACAGAATAGAATGGCTCTTCCTCTTCCAAGTCCTTCCTAGGTACTGGTCCATGGAGTCCAGCTCTACACCTTGGAAGGTCACCCTAGTGGAGGGCTAGTGACTAGATTTTCATAGGTTGACTACACACCCCAGACCAGAGAAGCACTTCATGGTCAGTTCGAGGAATGCCCTCAGTTCCTCCAGGGAAGCTGCACGAATAAGAATCATCCGGATTCGGCTAAATATGGATACCCTTTATCCTGCAATGGGCTATCAATAGAGTCAGAAATTCTGGGAGCAGTGGACAAGACAAAGAAATGGTACTGATACTACCTTAAAGCGAAGGAAACACATGCGGTTCTTCACATAGTAGTGTTGAGGTAGGCATCCTTTAGATCCAAACTGACTATGAAAGCTTGGGGGAAAATCAAAGGCAGAAGACTTTGAGGTGTGAGCATTTTGAATTTGGATACCAGAGGGAATTGGTTTCATTGTCAGAATTCTAAAATAGAACTCCAAGACTCTTCATTTCTGCCGACCAGAAACAACCCAGGGTAAAATCCTGTTCCTGTATTTTTTGCTGGACTGGCTGTACAGACCACTGCAAGAGCACTTGCACCTGAACCTGTAACTCCATTTGTTGTTCTCTTGGAAAAGTAGGAATGCTTGAGAATTCTGGTTACATTGTAAAAGTACAGTTGTGTACACTTACCATAAATGTAGCTATTTGAGTGTATTCACTGTTGCAGTCATTACATTTAGGTAATCTGCTGGCAGGTTGCCCTCAGTCGAGCTGATTAACAAAGTCTTGGGTCCTGCGTTGGTTGCTGTCCCTTCTTCCATGACATTGGGGTATAAAACATGCAGCCGATGCCATTACATCAGTTTTTCTTGCCCCAGATGTCAGGTGCCCCCCAAATGGGGAGCAAAATGTGTGTGTGTGTGTGTGTGTGTGTGTGTGTGTGTGTGTGTGTGTGTGTGTAGAATGAAAAACACAAAACATATACCTCCAAATAAAAGCAAATACACCAAAAAGGTTTTTAAAGATAGTAACAGAAATGAGAGGTATAGTTAGAGGAAAAACAGGGGCCTGGAGGGAGGGTAAAGTACAGTTGTGTACCTACCATAAATGTAGATGTTCGAGTGTATTCACTGTTGCAGTCATTACAATTGGGTTATCCTGCTGGCAGGCTACCTGCAGTCGGCATGAATTCCAAAGTCTAGGTCCGGCATCGGTTGCTTTTGCCTCCTCCCTGACGTCAGTGCGCCAGGGGTATAAAAGATGCAGCCGACACCATTTTCTTCAGTTTTTCTTGCCCCAGATGTCAGGTGCCCCCAAAAGGGTAGGCTAAAAATATGTCTATAAAGTATGCATGCCACAATTAACAAGTTTCCTTCATCTACAAGCAAATACACCACATAGGTTGTATAGAATAGAGAAGTACAGATAAGTCCCAGCAAAGGAAAAGGAGGATGGTGGGAGGGTAACCTGGACTGCAACAGTGAATACACTCGAAAATCTACATTTATGGTAGGTACACAACTGTACTATGTTCATAGTGTTTCACTGCTGCAGTCATTACAATTGGGTTGAATCCCAAAGCTAAGGTTGGGAGGCTGGAACTGAATAGAATTAGGAGCGGCTATGAGGCCCTGCAGGACTGCAGTGGCAAAGCCTGCCCTGGATTTGGAGTAGAGTGGTAAGTGGTAGTGCTTTGTAAAAGTGTGCACTGAACTCCAGGTTGCAGCCTCTAAAATGTCTTTGGTTGGCACTCCTCTGAGGAAGGCTGCTGAAGTGGCTGCTGCTCTGGTTGAATGTGGCCTAATGCCCTTAGGCACTGATTTGCCATGTTGAGAATAGCAAACGAATGCAGTGACCTATCCACTTGGAAATAGTCTGCTTTGAGATAACCTTTCCTTGTGATCCTGCAGCATATGCTACCAGTAATTGCTCAGTCTTTCTGAAAGCTTTGGTTTTGTCCAGGTAGAAGCGCAGTTGTCTGTGTATGTGAAGTTTCTCACCCTTATTCTGTGGGCTTGGATAAAAGGTAGGCAAATGAATAGTTTGGTTGAGGGCCACACTGGACACTACCTTAAGCATAAATGTGGGGTTTGTCCTTAGAGAAACCCTATCTGGATGAAAAATGATAAAAGGTTCCACAGCCATGAGTGCCTGTAGCTCTGAGACTCGGCTTGCAGAGGTTATTGTTAGGAGCAGAGCTGTTTTCCATGATAAAAATTTTACGTCAGCTGTAGCGGCTGGCTCAAACAGAGGCAGAGTGAGTTTGTCCAAGACATAACTGAGGTCCCATGCAGGTATTGGTGCTCTCCTTGGAGGCCGTAAGTTTTTGGCTCCTCTAAGGTACTGCTTTAGCAGAGGATGAGAAAAGAGGGGAGGCTCTGTGTTGTAATGAGCTGAAATGGCAGTGGCATGGATTTTTATGGAAGAAAAAGATAGGCCCTTGTGAAGCATCTCAGTTAAGTATTGCAGAATCTGAGGAATATTGGGCATTGCTGTGCTTATTCCTTGTGCTTGGTTCCAGGCAAAGAATCTTTTCCATTTGTCAGCATAAGATTTTCTAGTACTAGGCCTTCTAGCCTCCAAAATGACATCCATCACAGGTTTGCTGAGAGATGTAACTGATGAAATTAGTTGATTAGCCATGCTGCAAGATTCAGAGTTTGGAGCGGAGTGTACAGAATTTGATAGTTCTGCTGAGACAGTAGGTGAGGTGTCTGAGGCAGGTACCACTGAGGAAGGTGCGACATATTGCGCAGGAGCGGGTACCAGTGTTGGCGAGGCCAGTCTGGAGCAATCAGAATCATTTTTGTTTTTCCTGTCTGACTTTTAGTAAGACCTTGGAGAGCAGAGGGGGAAAGGCATAGACTGACAGGTTTTTCCAGCTGAAGGATAGAGCATCCACTTTCCAAGCTTTTTTGTGATGAATTCTTGTGCAGAATTTGTCCAGCTGATTGTTTTGGGGTAAGGCAAAAAGATCTATGTCTGGGCTCCCCCATTTGCATGTCAACATGCTGAAGATTTGTGGATCCAGTTTCCATTAGTGTGGGTCCATAAGATTTCTGCTTAGTTCGTCTGCCAGAGTATTCTGCTTCCCTGGCAGGAATTGAGCTTGTAGATGTATTTGATAAGTCAAGGCCGTGTTCCACAATGCCATGGCTAGTCTGCAAAGGGGGTAGGAATGGGTACCCCCCCTGCTTGTGTATGTACCACATGACTGTGGTGTTGTCGGTCTTCATCAGTAGTTGTCCTGGATGAAGACAGTCCTTGAAGGCTGTCAGAGCATTCTGTACAGCTAGCATCTCTTTCCGATTGATATGTAGGTGCATTTGATTTGGGCTCCATTGGCCCTGAATGCATCTCCCTGCCAGATGCGCCTCCCTCCAAGCATAATCTGATGAGTCTGTAGTCAGGGTTTGGGCGGCAGGGGGTGGAATGAATGAATGACAGTCCCTTGTTTTGGTGACAGGCCTCTGCCCACCATAGGAACTCTAGCTGCAGGCAAGGAATGATAGGAATCATTGTTTCCAGGCTTTGACAATGTTGACTCCATAAGCTTTTTAGGTACCATTGAAGTTTCCTCATATGCAGTCTTGCACATGGAATTAGAAGAATGCAGGAGGCCATGAACCCCAAGGCCTGCAGAATTTGTCTTACAGATAGCTAGGTTTTTGTGGCCACCTGTTTTAATTAAGTCATCAATTGAATTTGTTTTTCTGGCGTAAGGCAAGTCATCTGGGCAGTTGTATTCAAGCTTGCACCAGGGATGTAATTATTTCAGAGGGTACAAGTTGTGACTTCTTTTTGTTTATGGTGTACTCTAGACAAGTTAGAAGTCTTTTTACAAACGCCAGATGTTTTAGAAGAGTATCCTTGTTTTCTGCCTGAATTAGACAATCATCAGGTATGAATAAATTTGAATATTTCTTTGCCTGCAAAATGCAATCACTGTTGCCAGGCACTTTGCGAAGTCCCTGGGTGCAGTAGATAAGCCAAAGGGCAGTGCAGAGAAAGTACAGTTGTGTACACTTACCATAAATGTAAATGTTCAAGTGTATTCACTGTTGCAGTCATTACATTAGGGTAATCTGCTGGCAGGTTTCCCTCAGTCGGCCTGAATAACAAAGTCCTGGGTCCTGCATCGGTTGCTGTCTCCTCTTCCATGACGTCAGGTAGTCAGGGGTACAAAACATGCAGCCAACGCCATTTTATTCAGTTTTTCTTGCCCCAGATGTCAGGTGCCCCCCAAATGAGGAGCAAAAATAAATAAATAAATATATATATATATATATATATATATATATATATATATATATATATTTAAACAGAAATATACATAAATGCACTTTTAGCAACATAAACTTTATCTTCATCTAAAAGCAAATACACCACAAAGGCTTTAGTGTATAGTGAAGGAAAGAAAAGGTATAGAAAGGGGGATGGTGGGTGGGTAACCCGGACTGCAACAGTGAATACACTCGAACATCTACATTTATGGTAAGTGTACACAACTGTACAATGTTCTTTGTGTTTCACTGTTGCAGTCATTACATTTGGGTAGAATCCCAAAGCTATGGATGGGAGGATGGAACTAAACAGCATTAGGAGTGGCTATAAGGACCTGCAGAACTACAGCGGAAAAGCCTGCCGTGGATTTGAAGAAGAGAGGCAAATGATCATGCTTTGTGAAGGTATGAACAGAGCTCCAAGTAGCAGCTTCTAGAATGTCTTTGGTTGGAAACCCTCTGAGAAAAGCCCTGGTGGAATGTGATCTGATCCCCTTGGGCACAGGTTTACCATGGTGCAAGTAACAGAAACTAATGCAGTGCCTTATCCACTTAGAAATAGTTTGCTTTGATGTAGCCTTCCCCTCTGACCTTGCAGCAAATGCTACCAGTAGTTGCTCAGACTTTCTTAGGGATTTGGCCCTGTTTAAGTAGAATCTTAGTTGTCTGTGTACGTCCAGTGAATGCAGAATCCGCTCCCCCTTGTTCTGTGGATTTGGGTAAAATGTTGGCAGGTGAATGGTCTGGTTAAGAGCCACACTGGATACCACCTTAGGTATAAAAGAAGGACTGGTCCTGAGGGACACCCTGTCCAGGTAAAATATAACAAAAAGGCTCCACTGTCATGAGAGCCTGTAGTTCTGAAACCCTTCTTGCTGAAGTGACTGCCAAGAGAAAAGCTGTTTTCCAAGATAGAAATTTTATATCCGTACTAGCTGCTGGTTCAGAAGGAGGCAGGGTGAGTTTTTCCAGCACAAAATTGAGTCCCATGCAGGAGTTGGTGATCTTCTGGAAGGCCTTAAACTTTTTGGCCCCTCTAAGATACTGTTTAAGCAGACAATGAGAAAAGAGGGGAGGCTCTGGGTTGTAATGAGCCGAGATGGCAGAGGCATGGATTTTTATTGAAGAAAAAGATAGGCCCTTGTCAAGCATCTCAGTCAAACATTGTAAAATCTGAGGAATACTGGGCTTTGCTGTGTCTGTTCCTTGTGCTGGTTTCCAAACACATAATCTCTTCCATTTATCAGCATAAGATTTTCTAGTGCTAGGCCTTCTGGCTACCAAAATGACATCCATCACAGATTTACTGAGAGGTGTTGTTTGAATAATTACATGATCAGCCATGCTGCAAGATTCAGAGTTTGGAGCAGACTGTGCAGAATTTGATTGTTCTGCTGAGACAGTAGATGAGGTATTTGAGGCAAGTACCAAGGAGGAAGTTGAGACATATTCCTTAGAAGTGGGTACCAGTGCTGGCGAGGCCAGTCCGGAGCCACTAGAATCAATTTTGTTTTTTCCTGTCTGACTTTTAGGAAGACCTTGGAGAGTAGAGGCAGAGGGGAAATGTATAGACTGATAAGTTTTTCCAGCTGAAGGACAGGGCATCCACTTTCCATGCTTTTTTGTGATGAGTTCTTGTGCAGAATTTGTCCAACTGATAATTTTGGGGTGAGGCAAATAGATCTATGTCTGGGCTCCCCCATTTCCGTGTTAACACGCTGAAGATTTGTGGATCCAGTTTCCATTCCTGTGGGTCCATAAGATTTCTGCTTAGGTCGTCTGCCAGATTATTTTGTTTTCCTGGCAGGAATTGAGCTTGAAGATGTACTTGGCAAGTCAAGGCTGTGTTCCACAAGGCCATGGCTAGTCTGCAAAGGGGGTAGGAATGTGTCCCCCCTCCTGCTTATGTACCACATAACTGTGGTGTTGTCCGTCTTTATCAGTAGTTGTCCTGGATGAAGTAAGTCCTTGAAGGTTGTCAGGGCATTCTGAACAGCTAGCATCTCTTTCTGGTTGATATGCAGATGCATTTGGGTTGGGCTCCATTTGCCCTGAATGCATCTCGCCGCCAGGTGGGCCCCCCCCCAAGCACAGTCTGATGCATCTGTAGTTAGGGTTTGGGTGGCAGGGGGTAGAGTGAATGACAGTCCCTTGTTTTGGTGACATGTCTCTGCCCACCAAAGAAACTCTGTTGTAGGCAGGGAATGAGAGGAATCATTGTTTCCAGACTGTGACAATGTTAACTCCATAAACTTTTTAGGTACCATTTAAGTTTCCTCATATGCAGTCTAGCATTAGTAGAATGCAGGATGCCATGAACCCCAAAGCCTGTAGAATTTGTCTTGCAGATAACTGGGTTTTTGTTGCCATTTGTCTGAAGTATGTTGTCAGCTGCCTTTGTCTGGCGTGAGGTAAGCTATCCGGGCAGTTGTATTCAAGCTTGCACTCAGGAATATATTTGAGAGGGTACCAGTTGTGATTTCTTTTCGTTTATGGTGTACCCTAGGCATGCTAGAAGCCTTTTTACAAATGCCAGATGTTGAAGAAGAGTGTCCTTGTCCTCTGCTTGAATGAGACAGTCGTCCAGATAACGATACATTTGTATGCTTCTTTGTCTGCAGAATGCAATTACTGGTGCCAGGCACTTTGTAAAGACCCTGGGCGCAGTAGATAAGCCAAAGGGCAGTGCAGAGAATTGGTAATGCAAAAAACCTGCTTTGAAGCGGAGATATCTTCTGCAAGATTCCCTTATTGGGATATGCAGGTATGCCTGTTTTAAGTCTAGAGTTACTAATCAAGCATTCCTGCCTAGCATAGGCAGTAGCTGTTGTAAAGTCAGCATTTTGAATTTTGGAATGTCCAGGAACGTGTTCAAAATCGATCAGTCCAGAATTGGACGCCATGAATTGTCTTTTCTGGGTACCAGGAAAAGTCTTGAGTAAAAACTTTGTCCTTTTTCCTTTTCTTGTACCAGTTGTATACCCCCATATCCATGAGGGACATGACTTGTTTCTGGGCCTCTGCCCACTGATTTTGTGGCAGATTCTGCCATCCGTTTGGAATTGGCAAAGTATGGAAATGAAATCTATACCCCTGGAATACTATGTTTAATACCCACTTGTCCTGGGTAATTAACTGCCAATGTGCATGAAGTGCTAGTTTTCCCCCCAAGGGGGCTGCCAAAAGATAAGTGCTTGGTGATGGTAGAGGAAAGCCATTGAGACTGCTTACTGTAGGGTTGTGCTTTGTTTCCTCCAGATTTGGAGGTGGAGGCACCCCATTACTTTGACCTGCAAGAACCCTGTGATTGGTATCTGGAGCCTTCTGAGCGCCTGGATTTGCCTTGAGTGGCTCTGTTGGACACAGGGAAGGACCACATTTTAGTAGGCCAGTGTCTACTGAACCTGGGTGGCTGCATTTGCAAGAAATCTTTTACAGTTTGCATAGACTTAGGTTTGTCTTCCATTTTCTTTAAAACCTCTTCTGCCTTATTACCAAACAGAGTATCATGCTGCAAAGGGGCATCCAACAATTTAGCTTTAACATGATCAGGCAGATTTTGGTCCTTGAGCCAGGCATGCCTTCTAATCACAAATCCAGTAATGGCGGCCCTACAAGAGGCCTCCAAGGAATCAAAACCACATTGCAAAGTATGCTTTCCAACCTGTTCTGCTGAATGCAATAAATCCTGTAACTCTATTTTCCACACAATCAGAAATCAACATCATTTTCTGTTTTAGTAAGCCCATAACATGCTGTTGATATTTAAGCATATGAAACTGGCAGTTTAAGGCCCAGATTGCCATGGTTGCAGAAGTATAAATCTTCTTTCCCCATCTATCCAGTGCTCTGGAATCTCTGTCAGAGGGGGTAAAATTTTTGGCTGTAGAGGCCTTTACACACTTGGGACCCTGAGAAATAGTCTCAGGATCAGCAGCAGGATTTTTGAATAGAAATTTGTGGGAGTCAGGAACCATGTAATATCTGTCAGGCTTACTAGGAGCCGGAGGCAGGGAATCAGGAGCCATGCTTGATTCTGAAAACACATCATCAACAATAGGAGCCATGCTTGATTCTGAAAACACATCATCAACAATGTCTAATACAGGAGGCACTGCCAAAGGCCTATGCTGAGGAAGAAGAAGGAAATCCCTAAGACTCTTTTTTGATTCAGATAAGTCCTGATTCTCCCAGTGAAAATGTTTAAGGGAAGTATGCAAAGTCTCTCCAAAAGAGTAATCCTCAGGATTAAATGCAGATGGGATGGATTCCTTTGCATCAGAATCCTCATAGGGAGGAATAGAAAATTCCTGATCAGAAGAGGAACCAGAAGAAATGGAAACCTGATCTGAAGACTCATAATCAGTGCCTTGCCTAGGCCTCCTAGCAAGGGGGGTTGGGAACCCCTGATCAAGGTAATCAAATCCACAGCCATTTTGATCATCCGTTTTTTAGGCATAGGGGCCTGAGCACATGGCTCATGCATCAGTTTTTTAGACATAGAAGAAGATTTTGACCTTGTTTTTGAGGCTGGCATCGGTTTAATATAAAAATGTTGAGGCCTGAAAACACCCTCAGAAGCCGGTGCCTGCTCAGCAGCTCCGGACCCATTCAAGGGAGAGACATCCGCGGGTTCAATACTCTGAGAATCTCGCAGCTCAAAGGTAGTGGGTATCAGGGGCTGTGAAAGCGCCTCACTGAGTACCGGCGAACCAGCGTTTGGCTTATGAGAAGCTTCGTCGTCGGTTTTAGACCGCGATGGTCTGTCTCTGTCTTTTTTTTTGCATTTTTTGTGAACTCCGGTAGTCGGACTGCTAACCGACGACATTTCAGGATAATTAAATCTTGAACCAAAATATTTAGAAGCAAAAATATACCTACGCTTAATAGTGCGTTGGTTAAATCTAGCACAAAACTGACAGCAAGGCACGTTGTGATATGGGCTTAGGCAAGGAATACAGTACAAATGAAAATCCTTATGAGGTATTTGCTTCCTACAAGTAATGCAATTATTAACTTTTACTAACATCGGTAAGGAGCAAGAAAAAGTTTCCCCAACGGGGTACTTAGCTTAAGTTTGAAGACTTTGGTTCTGAAACTCAAATGCAAACATTTCAGGAGTCGGCCGACTGGCACTTGCGAACTTCTTCTGTTTCGGGCACCGCACGGCAAGAAAGACTGAATAAAATGGCATCGGCTGCATGTTTTATACCCCTGACGACCTGACGTCATGGAAGAGGAGACAGCAACTGATGCAGGACCCAAGACTTTGTTATTCAGGCCAACTGAGGGCAACCTGCCAGCAGATTACCCTAATGTAATGACTGCAACCGTGAAACACGAAGAACATCTAGTAATGCAAATAGCCTGCTTTGAAGCGGAGGTATTTTCTGCAAGATTCCCTGATTGGGATATGCAGGTAAGCCTCTTTTAAGTCTAGAGTTACCAACCAGGCATCCTTGCCTTGCATAGGTAGCAACTGCTGGAGAGTCAGCATCTTGAATTTTGGAATGTCCAAAAATGTACTTAGAATGGATAAGTCCAGAATTGGATGCCATGATTTGTCTTTTCTGGGTACCAGGAAAAGTCTTGAATAAAAACCTTGTCCCTTTTCCTTTTCTGGTACTGGTTGAATAGCCCCCATATTCAGGAGGGACATAACTTGTTTCTGGGCCTCTGCCCACTGATTTGGAGGCAGATCTGGCCATCCGTTTGGGAATGGCAACGTGTGGAAATGAAATCTGTATCCCTGGGATACTGTATTTAAAACCCATTTGTCCTGGGTAATTAGTTGCCAGTTACGTGCATGAAGTGCTAGTTTTCCCCCCAAAGGGGCGGCCAAATGATAACTGCTTGGTGATTGTAGTGGAAAGTCATTGAGACTGTTTACCGTAGGAAGGTACCTTGTTACTTCCAGATTTGGAGGTGGAGGCACCCCATTGCTTTGTTCTAGAAGTTCCTTGCGACTGAAACCTGGAGCCTTTGGAATGTCTGGGTTTGACCCGAGTGGCTCTAGTGGGTACTGGAAAGGACCATTTCTTAGTAGGCCAGTGCGTACTGAACCTGGGTGGCTGCACTTGTAGGAAATCTTTTACAGTTTGCATAGATTTAGCTTTACCTTCCATCTTTTTCAAAACTTCTTCAGCCTTATTACCAAATAGACTGTCCTGTTGTAAAGGAGCATCCAACAATTTTGCTTTAACATGGTCAGGCAGATTTTGCTCCTTGAGCCAAGCATGCCTTCTTATCACAGATCCAGTTACAGCAGCCCTGCAAGAGGCCTCCAAGGAATCAAAACCACATTGCAAAGCATGTTTTCCAACTTGTTCAGCTGAATGCAATAAATCCTGCAACTCTATTTTCCACACAGTCAGAAATCAACATAATTTTCTGTTTAAGTAAACCCATGACATGCTGTTGATATTTAAGTATATGAAATTAACAGTTTAAAGCCCTGATTGCCAAGGTTGCAGACGTGTAAACCTTCTTACCCCATCTATCCAGCGCCCTGGAATCTCTATCAGAAGGGGTAGGATTTTTAGCAGTAGAAGCCTTAACGCCATTGGGACCCTGAAAAATGGTTTCAGAGTCAGCAATAGGGTTTTTAAAAAGGAATTTGTGGGAGTCAGGAACCCTGTAATATCTGTCTGGCTTACTAGGAGCCGGAGGCAGGGAATCAGGAGTCATACTGGACTCTGGGAAAACATCATCAACAATGTCTAGAACAGGAGGTATAGCTAAAGGCCTATATGCTGAGGAAGAAGGAAATCCTTAAGTCTCTTTTTAGATTCTGAGAAATCCTGACTCTCCCACTGAAAGTGTTCCCATAAGGTAGGCAAAGTTTCTCCAAAAGAAAAATCCTCAGGAGGAGAAGCAGAAGGGATGGAATCTTCTGCATCAGAGTCCTCATAAGTGGGAATAGATAATTCCTGATCAGAAGAAATAGAAACCTGATCTGAAGATTCATAATCAGTGCCTTGCCTAGGCCTCTTAGCAGGAGGGGGATGGGTACCCCTGATCACGGTAATTAAATCCTCAGCCATTTTGATCATTTGTTTTTTAGGTATTGGGGCCTGTACACGTGGCCCAAGCGCTGTTTTTTTAGACACAGAAGTAGTTTTTGACCTTAGTTTTGAAGATGACATTGGTTTAATATACAAATCTTTAGGCCTGAAAACACCCTCAGAAGTCAGTGCCTGCTCAGCGGCTCCGGACCCATCTAAGGTACAGACATTCACGGGTTCAATACTTAAAGTATCTTGCGGCATACTGGACTCCGAATGGGTCTCAGTAGAGGCCTGTGAATCAAAAGTAGCGGGTATCAGGGGCTGCAGAAGTGCCTCACTGAGTACTGGTGAACTGGCGACTGGCTTAGGAGAAACTTCGGCAACGGTTTTGGACCTGGACAGTCTGTCTCTGTGTTTTTCTTTGCGTTTTTTTTTTTAGGTATTCCGGTAGTCGGATTACTAACCAACAACATTTCTGGATAGTTAAATCTCAAGCAAAAATATTTAGAAGCAAAAATATACCGATGTTTAATAGTGCATTGATTAAATTTAGCACAAAACCGACAGCAAGGCACGTTGTGGTCAGGGCCTAGGCAAGGAATACAGTACAAATGAAAATCCTTATGAGGTATTTGCTTCCCACAAGTAATACAATTATTAATTTTTACTGACATCGTAAAGGAGCAAGAAAAAGTTTCCCCAACAGGGTACTTAGCTTTTAGTTGAAGACTTCGGTTCTGAAACTCAAAAACGAAAATTTCAGGAGTCGGCCGACGGGCACCACGCAGCAAGAAAGACAGATGTAATGGCGTCGGCTGCATGGTTTATACCCCTGATGACCTGAAGTCATGGAAGAAGGGACAGCAACCGATGCAGGACCCAAGACATTGCTAATCAGGCTGACTGAGGGCAACCTGCCAGCAGATTACCCAAATGTAATGACTGCAGCAGTGAAACATGAAGAACATCTGCATTCTGTAACCAGAGTTTTTTAGCTTTAAAACCTATTTGTCCTTAGTGATTTTTTTTTTTTGGCCAGATGGAATAAAAAAGGGATAATCTGCCTTTTCTCTTTATTGTGGGGGGGTGCTGAGGAGGTCTGGTAGACCCCAGTGGACAAGCGCTGGAAACAACACTTCTCAACGCATAGTCCTGAATACGTGTGTTCAGCCCCTTGCTCTTCACCATCCTCACCCATGACTGCACTGCAAAATATAAGTCAAGCAATATTATAAAATTCACTGATGATACCACAGTTGTGGGTTTCATTAGTGCTGGGTATGAACATAACTACAGGAATGAGGTGAACAATGATTGTCTGGTTTGACAGGAACAATCTGGATCTGAATGTTAATAAGACCAAAGAAATGATTATGGACTTCAGGAGAAAGGCAACAGTTCACCAACCAACCACTATCAAAGGTGAGATAGTAGAGAAAGTCAAAACAACCAGGTTCCTGGGCCTTCACATCTCTGACGACCTCTCCTGGGCTGCTAACACCAACCATATATATAGTCAAGAAGGCTCAACAGAGGTTTCACCTCCTGAGAAAGCTCAAAAAAGGCACCACTGTCCGCTCTTGTCACTTTTTACAGGGAAGCTAACGAGAGCATCTTCACTAGCAACTTCATAGCATGGTTCAGCAACTGCACACTTACTGAGAAGAAGAAACTACAGAGGGTGGCGAGGATGACTGAGAAACTCTTGGGCACAAA
Organism: Protopterus annectens; assembly: GCF_019279795.1. NCBI lineage: Eukaryota > Metazoa > Chordata > Ceratodontiformes > Protopteridae > Protopterus > Protopterus annectens. The sequence goes on from NC_056735.1 coordinate 45,766,679, forward strand.
CCTCCCTTCCACTCAGGAACTTTTCTTTACAAAAGCAAGAAAGAGAACATACAAAATATTAGCTGATTCGACCCATCTGGCCCACAACTGGTTCTCACAACTTGCGTCTGGAAGGAGGTACCGCAGCTTCCACTGTAGGACTACCAGATTCAGGAACAGTTTGTATCCTACAACTGTGAGACACCTGATACATTGAAGCCTCTTTTTTTCATTTAATCCTGCTGCTCTGAGCAATTACCACCAGTATTACTATTATGCAATATGATGGCTATACCGAGTCACGTCTAAGGATAACAAGTGCAATACGGTAACTAAACAGCTGCTATTCACTAGTCTCTATTTACTCTCTGTCTTAACAGTGAAGGGGTTTGGTGGTGGTTATTTATTATTTAGAACTGGATAATGGATATTGAATGTGTTTATGTAATGTGAACTACCTCTTGCATGTCATATGTGTTATTTTCTTTATGTTATTCTTTGATACCGCTGTAGCTACGTTACATGCACTGCATTTCTCTCGTGAGCTGACATTTGTAATTTTATTTAGGCTGTATTTGTGTGGTCCTAAATGACAATAAAGTCTCTTTGAATGTTTGGTCTCAGGGTTGTACATTTTCTAGTCATTCTGCTCTTGGTTTTAGTCAGAGATACCTGAAACAACAGTGCCTTTGTGCAGTAGTTCTTGCTGAACCTAGGTGGGGAGACCTGCAGAAAACATTTTACTGTTGACATCGTCTTTGCCTTTTCCTCCATTATCATCACAGATTTATGCTTTCACAGGCTATGGCAGAGGCTACTCATTTAGCCAAGCATGTCTCAATCACTGAACTTGTACGCAGAGAGGCTACTAGCCTAGGGGACTAACACAGTCAACAAAGGGTAAACAAACAACTGCCCTGCTTGATGCTTCCAAGGCAGCAAAGTCACATGGGCAATTGGCAAGCTGAAGGCTGGCGCTGCATAGATCCAGCAACTCTTTCTAGAAAGCGTTATCGCCCATCCCTTCTACCTTTTGTTTCATCTGATCCAGGAGGGTCTTCTGGTATTTAATAATATAAAACTTTCAATTTAAGGAACTCTTGGCCAAGGTGGCTGAAATGTAAACTTTTTTTTTTTGCGCCAAATCTAGCCAGGGCTCCTCATTTTCATTTTGGAAGTGCGGTTCTTAGCTCACTTCAGTTCTCAGCTGACTACCACAGAATTCTCTACTGGACTTTATACAGCTGCTTGTGGTACACATGGACTCTGTAGACCCAGTCTGGTTTCATAGGTGCAGGATGGCTGGGAGTTAAGCAGCAGGGATTTGCCCTCTTTTCCTTCACTGACCACATCAACAAAAATCGAAACAATAGTTTACTCACCTCTGCGCTCTTTATAGACCTGTCCAAAGCCTTCAATATGGTTAATCACCATATTCTGATACTTAAAACGTTTGCACTCGACTCTAGTGTTTTAAAGTGGTTTGAGTCATATCTGCATAACAAACAGGCTGTGCTCTGGCAAAATAACTTATCCAACCTCCTTCCCATTACCCTTGGAGTACCCCAAGGCTCTTTACTTGGCCCCCTTCTGTTTTCAATTTTTATTAATGGTCTTCATACCAGTATTCCCTCTGCAACCAGTATACAATACGCTGATGATTCGACTTTGATTTGCTCTGCCTCATCCCCCTCTGAACTGCATTCCATCACTCAACAGACTTTCAAAACTGTTGAAACTTGGTTCCTAAAATGTTGCTTAATCTTAAACCCCCTCAAAAATCAAACTGTTACTTTTCTCCCCCACTCATAAATCCTCTCCGCTCAACTTCTCTCTCCTGTCTAATAATGGTACCATCATATCACCTCACCCTTCCACCAGGCTCCTCGGAGTAGAGATAAACAACCTATGCTTTGACTCTCACATTAACAAAACTATAAAATTAGTTAACAGAAAACTAGGCTCCCTGTATAGAATTAAACCATTTCTTGCACCTCTTGCTAAAACTACCATTGCCCATTCACATCTGATCTCTACCCTACTTTATGCCTCTCCCATTTATACTTACCTCTCCAAACTGGCAGTTCCCTACAACAGTACTGCCAGATTTGCCTCTAGCTCTAGTTTTAGAACTCACCACTGTTTAAACCAAAAGCAATTAGAATGGCTTGAGCTTCAAAATCTGATCTTATTTCATCAGCTCTCCTTAGGCCATAAAATCCTCTATAAACCTACCACCACCCCTATTCTCCAGACAATTATTACACCTTATTGCAACCTGAAAAGCCTACGTTCTTCTAACAAACTTCTTGTATCAACTTGTAAATCCAATAACTTGGCAGGCACCTCCTTGTCTTCTAACTCAATAGGAAAAGCTTGGAACTCTCTTCCTGACAACCTCACTGCAATCTCCTCTCTTCCCTGCTTTAAATCCCATCTCAAAACTCACTGGCTTTTCCCCTGTACTAACTCTGACTAGCATGCTTAATGCCACTAGTATGTTCACATTCTCCTGCTTACAAATTAGTACAAAAACTTTCTTGCCTGCTATCTTTCTTAATTTTGAATTCCCTCATCCTGTAATTAATTTCCTGTTGTTGCTTCTGTAATACATGTCACTGCTAATTTGTGTTACTTCAGTAATATATGTCAGTGCTATTTTATATTTTTTTCGAGTGAATTTTTGAAACGTTACTATTAATATTTATGTATTTTTTCTCTTAGAGCTTTTCTTCCCGGGCCTCTGCTGAAAATGGACATATATCCAGTTGGACCAGCCCGGTTAACAAATGTAAAATAAAATAAAAATAAATAAGACCAATCAATTGTTAAAACCTTTTCTTTGACTGGGGATATTCCTCAGCTTCCTAGCTGAAGGACACTTTGATTTTATGAAAAGCAGCTCCAAAAGAAAGATCCTCAGTTGGGGAGGTTAAGGAAAGAGCATTATCTCACTTGGAGCTGGTATATAACCTTAGAGAAAAAGCTGGTCAACATATGCTGATAGATATTGTGTAAATTAAAATGCTTTTCCCCAATATACTGTGTATACAGTGAAAGGAAATGTGCAAGGCCAAACAACAGCTTTCAAAATGATATGGCTTGCTTTACAATAACAGTTGTGTTCAGCTTAGATATTAATAACATATAGCTGTGGGCTTTACTGTAAATGCATCCTGTTATAGAAAAAAATAAGTTGACTTTCTTGGCTTTCAGATGCAGAAATAAATAAAATGCAGACAGGTCAAGTGACGCAAAGATGACATGAAGGACTTTTGTGAAGTCTTCAGATACAGCGAGGACCAAAAAAGGGGAAGAAATAACCATGGACTTTTTCATGACACAGACAGAAACCGGAAGAACAAGTCACAAGGACATTAAAAATAACATTGGTTGAAAAAGAATATATAAACTGGACAGTTTGTTTCATTCGGTAGTGACATCTTTGACTAAGTGTACATTAGTCTATTCATCTGTCTAGCTGTGTTATAATAGAATTGAAACAGCTCTGAAAGAATTGACTGTTTGGCAAAAATTTGTTCTGAGACAAATAAAGAATAACAGATACAGTAGCACGGAGATTGTCTGGTCACTTTTGGACATCTTCTTCAGTGGCAAAATAAAGACCTCTGCTAGACATTTCTTCAGACAAGAAAGAAATACATTTCTTCATATGCCAAGTGATCCTCCTCAGAGTCATAGGAATGTAAAGACTCTGGTGCATTTCAGGATCCAGTTGTCTAGACCTCATGAAATCCATAACCCTGAATAAGTCCTGAAAGTAGGCCTCAGTATAGTGGGTATGAAGCCAATGCAAGCTGACAACCCAGCTTTTTTGTCTTCAGTGACCTGGGCTTAAATCTGCGTGTGTTATTGTGTACCTGAGCCCCAGGTCATAGGTGAGCAGATGTGATCTTAATCTGTTCCCATGGGATCTGTTTGTGGACATAAATGTGGGGGATTATGCCCTGCACCCCTTAACAGGATCTAGATGTCAGAAGCTGGTGCCTGTCTAGCTGCTTCAAATTCATCTGACACCTGGATGTATTCAGACTGAGTGGACATCTATCGAGCAGAAGTCTTGGCGACCTTCAAAGGGGTCTCATCAGAGGCCTCAGCAGTGACTGCTGTTGGAGGGGACTAAGAAAGTGCCTCAGCTCTTTCGACTATCCTGAGTCTGGGCAGACTGTTGGGGACAGAAAGGATGACATCCGGGTTCTTTAACACGCCCCTCTACCAGGACACTTTTCCTTCCCTTTACGTGGGAGATCGACTGAGGTACTGACGGATGCCATAATATATGTAGGCCACTGGTGCTTTTTATGCCTCTCTATATACTTTTGAACCAAGTGGACTTGCTGACTAATGGTGTCAGTATTAAAGAAAGCACACTAGGAACAGTTGGCACACAGTTCATAGGTTCATACTAGGCTATCTGCCCTAGGGCATTTATAAGCCTAGCCAGAGTGTGTTTGGCTTTCGCCACCCATTTTAAATTAATTTTGCTATGCCCTTTTTTGAGGTTAGTATACTGTGCCTCTGTCTAACAGTGACACAGAAGTGATACCCGGGGTACACCTACGATCTCCCATCCACTCATCAAGATTCCTGTTGAAGAGAGTCAATGAGGGACTCTGCCTAACCCGGACTGGGATTTTATTCCAGAGTGAAGGGAGCCTCTGGGTTATGAATCTGTCCCTCCAGCATGTCCTATTTATTTCAGTGCTGAGGTTCAAGTCTCGAGCCAGTAGCTCGATGGGATTTGGATTTTCTGAGATGCAGCATGTCCATTAATTCCGGGTTGGACATGGCTTTATACGTCAGGCACAGATCGCCTCTGAGCAGGCGGTATGCCACTGAGTAGAGCTGGAGTTTCTTTAAACGGGCAGCATCTGGCATCTGTTTGAGCCCTTTGATCCTCTTGGTGAGGTACTTTTGGGGTCTTTCCAGTTGCTGCAGGTGTCTGGTAAGGTACATCCCAAAAGGGGCATTGTACTCAATTATGGGCCTGATAAGGGATGAGTAAAGAAGGCACGATGACCTCCCCTGATCTAGATGTGAATCCCTTCATGATTAGGTGTGCTATATAAAATGTTTTTCTAACCGCTTTGCCCACGTGGTTGTCAAATGAGAGACTGCTATCAACTTGGGTCCCCAGGTCCCTAATTACTTCTTCTGTACTTAATGGATTACCACCTATATGGTAATTTGTGGGCACTTTCTTTTTGCCAAAGGGGATGACTATACACTTTTTGGCGTTTAGCTTGAGGCCATGGCGCTGGCACCAGTTGTCTGTTTCTATGAGGCCCTTTTGGAGGATACTTATGTCGGCTGGAGAGTCGATTATGGCGCCCAGTATGCAGTCATCTGCGAACTTGGTCAGCCACAGTCCTTCCGTGTTGGCCTGAACGTCCGAGAAATATATACAGAACAAGAGAGGTCCCAGGACTGAGCCTTGTGGGACGCCACTTGTAACTGCTTTGGAGTCTGACATGGCTCCAGCAATTCTAACCATGTGGGTTCTTGTCCTTGAGCCAGTTTGCAACCCATCTAGTGACATAGGGGTTTATATTTAAGCTGGTGAGCTTATCTATAATGCCCGAGTGGGGTATTGTATCGAAGGCTTTTGCAAGGTCCAGGTAGGCTGTGTGGACCACCTTCCCCTCATCAATGGCCTTGGTAATTGTTTCAAAGAAATCGACCAGGTTTAAGATGCAGGATCTGCCCTTAACAAAGCCGAACTGGGTAGGATCCAGTGTCTGTAGGTCCCCAATATCTTTATTTATGAGGTCCATGATGATCCTTTCCATAGCTTTGCAGACCAAGCTAGTCAGTCTTATGGGGCGATAGTTTCCAGGATCCGTGGAGGCACCACCTTTGTGGAGAGGGACCACTGTTGCTGTATGCCACTCTTTAGGTACATATCCTGTAGTAAGGCTGAGATTGAACAGTAGTTTTATGTTTGGATTTAGCACTTCTTGGAGTTCATGTAGGACGCAGCCCGGGACACCGTCTGGTCCCACTGATGCTGTGTTTTTTGCTTTGGAGAGGGCGGCTCTTACCTGATCATCTGAGACGTCAGGAGGGCAGCACTCTGCTGGGATAGATATTTGCCCTTTTGGTGGGGGTGGGGGGGAGTTTGCGCTGAACCTTTCAGCTAAGATGTTGGCAATGTCTGAGTTCGATGTATTTTTTGTCATTTTGGACTAATTCTGAGCATATCTGGGAATTCCCACCCAGGTTCCTAACATAACTAAAGAAAGCCTTGTGTTCATCCTTAGTGTCCTGTACAATTTTTTTCTCGAAGCTGGCCTTAGACAATTTTATGAGTGCCCGTAGTTTTTTGCTAATACTGATCAGAGATGCCTTCCCCTTTTGGGATTTTGCTCTATCATTTGGTAGCTTCCTCCTTCTATTATATAGTTTGTTTATGGCTGGGGTCCACCAGACAGGACGTCTGCCTTTGGAGGATTGGGTCTTGGTTTTATTTGGGATTGCATGATCCATGCATTCCTGAAGGTGTTCACAGAATGCGTTTATAAAGGATTCTGCAGTCTGGGCCGTATTTTCCACAGGCCCGGGGGCTTTGAAGGATTCCACCTCGGTTTTGAGGAGTGTGAAATTTGCTTTAGAGAAGTTTTTCACTGTGGTTTTCTGGGCAGGGGGTGGGGTCAGGAAGTGAATATCCAGTGAGATTAGTTTATGGTCTGATCTTACCAGTGAGGGATACACTTCTGGTCTGGAGCATAGAGTCCCCATGTTGGTGATGATCAGGTCCAGTATGTTTTCCCCTCTTGTGGGAGTGGTAACAAGTTGTTCCATAGCATTTGAGTTTATAAATTCTAGGAACCTTTGGGCTAGGGTGTTGAAGCTAGAGTAATGCTCCCAGTCTATGTTTGGGTAGTTGAAGTCGCCCAATATAATGGTGTTTGGAGAGACCTTCATATTTTCCAGTGTTCTCAGGAAGGCCGAGTGGGGTTCCTGGGTTTGGGAGGGTGGTCTGTAGTAGGCTATAAACTGGAAGGCAGTTTTACCCACTGTTAGTTGCACATGGATAGTCTCTGATGCTTCGTGCTGTGCCACCAACCTGGAGGTGTGGGTATCTTTGACGAATATTGATACTCCCCCTCCTTTTGTGGTTCGGTCCAAGTTTTGGGGCCGAAAAGCATGGTATGAGGTATAAAAGTACAGTTTTGTACCTACCATAAATGTAGATGTCCGATAGATATGCAACTGCAGTCATAACATATGGGTTGTCCTGCCTCAGGCAGCCCTCGGTCGGCCGGATTCCAAAGTCTGGGTCCGACGTCGGCTGATGTCGCATTTCTCTCCATCAGAGCGGCTGGAGTACATAAGCATCAGCTGACGCCATTTTCTTCAGTGTTTCTTGCCCCAGATGCCAGGTGCCCTCCAAGGAAGGCTGTAATCAAATTGGAAGACAAAAACAGGATTCCAGACAAATAAATGAGCAATAAACAGATACACCATAACAGATATCCCCAGCTAAGAGAAACAGGGATAGGAGTGGACCCTAGGCATAGAGGGGTATGGAGGGAGGGAAAACCGACTGCAGTTGCATATCTATCGGACATCTACATTTATGGTAGGTACAAAACTGTACTATGTCCTTCAAGAATGCAACTGCAGTCATAACATATGGGTAGAATACCATAGCTTAGCTGGCGGAGGAGGAATGCTCTAGGAAAACGATGGTGTGGCAATCAAACCCTGCAGGACTGCGGAAGCAAAGCCTGCTCTGGATCTGGAGTATAGAGGGAGATTGTAGTGTTTGGAGAATGTATGCACGGAGCTCCATGTAGCAGCTTCTAGAATGTCCTTAGTAGGCACCCCTCTTAAGAATGCTGTAGAGGTGGCTGTAGTTCTGGTGGAATGTGGTCTGACATTGGCTGGAACAGTCTTTCCATGAAAGGAATAACAGAATCTGATGCAATGTCCAATCCATTTTGAAATAGTCTGTTTTGAAATTGCTTTTCCTTGGACTGCAGGGGCATAAGCTACAAAAAGTTGTTCAGACTTCCTACTGGTCTTGGTTCTGTCCAGGTAGTATCAAAGTTGTCTGTGAATGTCCAAGGTATGTAACAGTCTTTCCCCCTTATTCTCAGGATTGGGGAAGAAAGCAGGCAGATGAATAGCTTGATTTAAAGAAACCCTAGATACCACCTTTGGCATAAAAGTAGGGTTGGTCCTTAATGAAACCCTGTCTCTGTGGAAAATGATGAACGGTGGTATTGCCATTAGGGCCTGTAGTTCCGAAACCCTTCTTGCTGAGGTAATTGCCAACAGGAAAGCTGTCTTCCATGAGAGAAATTGCAAGTCAACTGAAGCTGCTGGCTCAAATGGAGGTAGAGTCAGTTTTTCTAGGACAAAATTGAGGTCCCAGGCTGGCACTGGAGCCTTTCTTGGTTGCTTAATGTTCTTGATTCCCCTGAGGAATTGTCTTAGCAAAGGATGTGAAAAGACAGGCGGATCAGTGTTATATCTAGCTGAAATAGCTGATGCATGTATCTTTATGGAAGAATATGAGAGTCCATTTTTTAGCATATCTGCCAAATATTCCAGGATGAGTGGGATGCTCAATAAAGATGCATCATGTCCCTTGCTGGTATTCCAAATGCTGAATCTCTTCCATTTTGCTAAGTAAACCTTTCTGGTGGATGGTCTTCGAGCCTCTGTTAGTATCCGCTGAACTTCCTTGGAGAGAGATAGGTTGAGGTTATTCATGGGATCTCCCAGGCTGTTAGCTGCAGTGTCTGAAGGTTTGGATGCACTGTTTTGAAGTTGTGTTGAGTCAAAAGTAGAGGCCATTGGGGAAAGGCCCACTTCTTGGTGTGACATATGCTCCGTAGTAGTGGATACCAGTGTTGTCTTGGCCAGTCCGGAGCTATTAGGATCCCTTGGGTCTCTCTGCTTTGATCTTTAGTAATACTGAGGTCATCAGTGGCAGAGGTGGGAATGCATAGATTTTTAGGAAGTTCCAGTTGAATGAGAGAGCATCTATTTTCCAAGCTTGTGGATGGTATGTCCTTGAGCAGAATTTTTGTAGATGATGGTTGAGGTGAGAGGCAAATCGGTCTACTTCTGGCCTGCCCCATGTCGAAGTGAGCTGTGTGAAGATCTTCGGATGTAGCCTCCACTCGTGTGGATCTGTGAAATTCCTGCTTAGGCTGTCCGCCAGCACATTGTCTTTGCCTGGAACAAACTGGGATTGTAACTGAATGTTTAGGCTCAGTGATTTTTCCCAAAGATGCATTGTCAGTCTGCAAAGGGGTAAGAATGGGTGCCCCCTTGCTTGTTTATATACCACATCACAGTGGTGTTGTCTGTCCGTATCAGTAAATGGCCTTGCTGAAGTTGGTGTTGAAAGGCCTCGATGGCATGCATTACTGCCAGCATTTCCTTTTGGTTTATATGCAGATGTGTTTCCTTTGGAGACCATTGTCCTTGTATACATCTGCCTTCCATGTGCGCCCCCCATCCAAGGTCTGAGGCATCTGTGGTCATGGTCTGTGTTATCTGTGGTTTTTTGAATGACATACCTGTGTTTGCCTGGCTTACCGAGGCCCACCATAGGAATTCCTTTTGTAGGCATGGAATGAGCGGTATGGTTGTCTCTAAGTTGTTGCTGTGCTGAGACCATAGGCTTTTTAGGTACCATTGAAGCTTTCTCATGTGTAGTCTTGCTAATGGAACCAGGAGACTGCAGGACGCCATGTAACCCAGGGCCTGTAGGAATCTCCTTGCAGTCATCTGGGTAAGTTTTGCCAAACCTTTGAAATAATGAGTTAACTTCTCTTACTTGTCTTCTGTTAGGTAAGCCATTTGAGAGGCTGTGTCTAATTTGGCTCCTAAGAAGATTATTTGCTGGGATGGCTGAAGTCTTGACTTTTGGAAGTTGACTGTGTATCCCAGAGCTTGAAGTAATCGTATGACATAGTCCAAGTTTTTTGTCAACATCAATTTGTTGTCCGCTTGTATGAGGCAGTCGTCCAGGTACAGGTAAATTTGGATCCCCTGGAGCCTGCAATGAGCAATTACTGAAGCCAGGCATTTTGTGAATACTCTGGGTGCAGTAGATAAGCCAAATGGCAATGCTGAGAATTGATAATGCTCTGGCCCTGCAAGAAATCTGAGGTATCTTCTGCAGCTGTGTCTGATAGGGACATGCAGGTATGCCTCCTTGAGGTCCAGAGTAATCAGCCAAGACCCCTTGCCCAGCATGGGAAGGAGTTGCTGTAGAGTCAGCATTTTGAACTTTGGTACTATGAGAAAGGTGTTTAATGCGGACAAATCCAGTATTGGTCTCCATTGAGATTCTTTTCTTGGAACAAGGAACAGTCTTGAGTAAAAACCCTGGCCTTGTTCTTGTTGTGGAACTCTTTCTATTGCTTTCATCCGAGTCAGCAGAGAGATTTGCTTGATAGCCTCTGCCCTCTGGTTTTGTGGTAGGTTTGGCATGCCTTGTTTTCTTGGTAAGGTATGAAAATGGAACCTGTAACCTCGGTCTATAATGTCCAAAATCCATTTGTCCTTTGTCAATCTGTGCCAGTTGTCTGCAAACAGAGATAATTTCCCGCCCAAAGGAGCTTCTATTTGTTCCCTGGTAGGCGGAAGTAGAGGAAAGTCATTGAGACTGTGGCTGTGGGGCAGGTGAAACCCCTGTGTCACTTCTTTGGTTTGCTTGCTGCCATTGTCGTCCCCTGTAAGGACCTCTGTATTGTCCTCTTCCTCGGCCACGTCTGTTTTTACCCCTTTGAAATTTTCAGGATTAGGAAAGGACCAGTTTTTTGAAGGCCAATTCCTACTGAATCTGGGGGGTTGAACCTGGAGGAAATCTTTCACCGTCTGAACTGATTTTGCTTTTTCCTCGATGGACTTTAACACATCCTTAGCATTAGCACCAAAAAGCTTGTTCTTTTCCAAAGGTGCATCCAGAAGTTTTGCCTTTACATGATCTGGTAGAGGTTGATCTTTTAACCATGCATGTCTTCGAATGACTGCCCCTGTCATAGCTGCCCTACATGAAGCTTCCAGTGCATCATATCCACACTGCAGGAAGTGATTGCTTACTTGTTGAGAGTTATGTACAGCTTCCTGCAAAGACTTCCTGTCTAAAGGATCAGGAGAGGCCAATGTCTTCTGTAAATCTTCTAACAGGAAATCCTGATATTGTAACATATGAAAAAGGCAATTCAAAGCTCTCATAGATAAAGTAGTGGAGGTGTAAACCTTTTACCCCATCTCTAATGACCTAGCTTCCCTGTTGGAGGGCAAAGGATTTTTAGAGGTGGAAGCTGAAACACCTTTAGGTCCCTGAGAAATAGTTTCCAAATCAGCAGTATGGGCCATGAATAAATGGGAATGTGTTTCTGGGACCCTGTAATACCTGTCTGGCTTAGCTGGAGCAGGAGGAAGAGAATCAGGGGTAACACTAGAGTCAGAATATAAATCATCCAAAACATCAAGCACAGGAGGAATAGCTAAGGGCCTGTGCTGGGGCTTTTTAAGGAAAGTTCGAAGGCGCTTTCTGGAATCAGAATATTCCTGGCCTTGCCACTTGAAATGTTCCCTCATGGTATGCAGAACTTCCCCAAAAGAAATATCCTCAGGAGGGGAGGCCGAGGGGATGGAATCCTCTGCATCCGAGTCCTCATAGGTCTGGAAGAGCTCTTCCTGGCCATCAGAGTGGACAGAGTCCTCAGAATCTTCATCTGAAGGAATAGGATCAGAGGGTTCAACCCGGGGCCTTTTATCAGAAGGAGGCTGGGATCCTCTCTCAGGATGGGCCTGTGAACCTCTAATCATAGAAATTAAGTAAGCAGCCATAGTCAAAATTTGTGTCTCTGGAGTAGGCTGAGGTAAGGCTTTAGCATTAAGATGCTTGGTCTTGCTGGCTGCCTTAGTCCTAGTGTAGGCCTTAATAGACATGGCCATAGGAGGCCTGGCAGCTCCACGTGCAGGAGTGACCTTATCTACAGCAATGGTCTCGGGCATTTCCTCGGTTTCGGTATCCGGAGGAAAATCAATAACTGGCGGAGTGATATCAGGAATCGGAGTCGTCGGTAATGCGGTGTCTTCGGTTCGGAGCGGTGGAATAACCGTCTCAGGGGGAACCGGAGCACTCGCTGTAGGTTTTGGCGTGGAGTCGGTGGTAGACGCGGGCCGAGGATGTCGGTCCCGGTCTTTTCGTTTCTTGGGAGTTTGCGATGTCGGAAGTTCTGACGGCATTGTATAAGCAAATTTTTCGCCGAAAAAATCTTCAGCGAACTCCGCCCGGCACCTGAGAGTGCGCTTGTTGAAGCGAGCACAGGCTACACAGGCCGAGACGTCGTGGTCTGGGCCAAGGCAAGGAAGACAGTAAGAGTGGAAATCCTTATGAGGTACTTGTTTACCACAAGAAGAATACAGGAGCTGACCGACCGGCACTTGCGAACCGCTTCTGCTTCGGGCACCGCGCGGCAAGAAAGACTGAAGAAAATGGCGTCGGCTGATGCTTATGTACTCCAGCCGCTCTGACGTCGGAGAGAAATGCGACATCAGCTGACGTCGGACCCAGACTTTGGAATCCGGCCGACCGAGGGCTGCCTGAGGCAGGACAACCCATATGTTATGACTGCAGTTGCATTCTTGAAGGACATCCTGGTAGTGCTGGGATGCTCTCGGAAGCCTTGAACCAGGTTTCTGTTACTGCACAGATATCGATGTTCTCCATGCTAAGGAGAGTTTCGAGTGCATGCATCTTGAGGTTTAGATTTCTGGCGTTGAGTAGCATTGCTCTTAGTTTCTTATCCCTTGTGATACCTATGGAGGTGGGTTTGTCTTTTGAGCCTTGCCTAAAAAAGGCACTATGGGGGTAGCAAGAGTCTTTGCCAATATCTGAAAGCCCAGGGGTGACAGGTGCAAGCCGTCCCTAGTGAAGCATCGTGGCTTGTCGAGCATGTCATCCCAGGCTGACAGGCATTGGATCCCCTTTGAATGGCACCAATACTTAAGCCAATTGTTGAAATTGATCATCTTGTCTTCATATTTTGGCATCATTCTTGGTGAGAGTAAGATGCTACTCAAGGTCAGGGTCATACCGGCCTGGGCTACATGCTCAGAGAGCTCCTCTATGTCTCTTTTCATGTAGTCCAGGGAGGTATGTCTCAGGTCATTCACACCAGCATGGACAATGACGGAGTCATATTTGTACTTGCCTTGGAGTGACCTGAGTGCTTGTGTTATGTGGCGGATCCTAGCGCCCGACAGGCAGCTCACCGTGACCTTCTCCTTGTTCAGCCTGGTGAGCGGGACGTCAGTGTGTCTGACGATAGAGTCACCTATTACAAGTGTATCAGGTGTGTTTAGCCTTAAGGGCTGTGACTGTTCGGCACACTGGCTTTGTGAGCTATGTGTTGCACGGGTTTTGTTTTGGGGTAGCGGTTGCTTGGGTGTCTGCTTTGGAGGTCTCTGCTGCTTAGGCAGATTTTTATTTAGAGCCTCAGAGTATGTTTTTGTGTGTGTATGTGTTTGGTTTGCTGTCGTGGTAGGTCTATGTGAGATTGGAATTCTAGTGAATGTGGTTTCCTTCTCCTCCGGACTGGTTACGCCAGTACTGAGTTGAGAGAGCTTAGCCTCCAGTTTGGCTATATGGTTGCATCTCTCACATGTGTTGGAATTTGTTGGGAGGAGGAGAGAGGTGTCTGTGTACATGAGGCAGTTGTAACATTGCCTCAAGATTCCCAGATTCACCAACTGGACCGGAGAGGAGATTGACAACTGACCTTTGGACATGCTAGAACAGTATTGGGAATTCCTTTATAATTGAAAAAAAGGGCCAATGGGGAACAAAGTACTCAAGGGGAGTTTGTGAGGGTGTAGTGCTTTTAATTTTTTAGTGCTGACTTATATAATTGCTTTAGTGAGCAAGTGCCAGGTAACTTAAATACAATGTGTTACAGGTAACTTAAATGCAAAAACGACAAACAGTAACTTTCTTTCCAGTGAAACAAGGAAATAAGTACAGTAAGCAATGCAGATATCACTAGGGATCCACAGAAGCGCTGAAAAGCCACGTTTTAGGTGGAATTAGCGTTTCAGGGAAATAACAAGCATACAAACAAAGCTAGATTCAGCAGGCCTGGATCTAGTCTATGCTACAGCAAACAAGGTTTACCAATTTCAGTAAGAAACAGTTCAAATATGCAGGCACTATAAGCCTTTAATGAGAAATTCCCAGCTCAGAAGGGCAGAGTCCAGCCTCTCCTCCCACAAGAGTGTAGACCACAAACCTTCTTAATGTAAAATAACTGGCCTGAAGCCCAAGTGCTTAAACCAGAACTAATACACTTTTAGAATAACAGACATTGAGCCCTCACTCAGCAGTTCCCAACTTAGAAGAATGTAAGCTACCTGTCCTGCCACCACAGTGCAGGCCACAAACCTTCCTAATGTAAAACAACTGGTCTGAAGCCCAAGTGCATAATCCAAAAAACTTAGAATGATAGCTACATTTTAATCAAGTTACTACCAAGCAGTAATAAATACAATTGAATACTTTAAAGAATGCCTGGATTAGTGCTCAAGTTATACAAACAAAGCTAGATTCAGCAGGCCTGGATCTAGTCTATGCTACAGCAAACAAGGTGTACCAATTTCAGTAAGAAGCAGTTCAAATATGCAGGCACTATAAGCCTTTAACCAGAAATTCCCAGCTCAGAAGGGCAGAGACCAGCCTCTCCTCCCACAAGAGTGCAGACTACGAACCCTCAATGTAAAATAACTGGCCTGAAGCCCAAGTGCTTAAACCAGAATTAATACACTTTTAGAATAACAGACACTGACCCCTCAAATCAGCAGTTCCCAACTTAGAAGGATGTAAGCTACCTGTTCTGCCACTACAGTGCAGACCACAAACCTTCTTAATATAAAACAACTGGTCTGTAGCCCAAGTGCTTAAACTAAAAGGCTTAGAATGAGTTACACCAAGCAGTAATACATACAATTGAGTACTTTTAAGATGACGCAAAAAGCAAAATAAAGTAGGAAGAAACACAAATACAGTAAAAGCAGATACATTTTTTTTTTTTTTTTTTTTGAGTGAGCAAATGAGATAGGGCCAGGAGTTACAGGACAGAAACAAGTGCAAATGCAGGCCTTCAAATCAGAAAGTTGAGAGAGATGGAAGATCGCATGAATGGCCAATAACTACAAATTCTGGGCCAAAACCACTCCTTATGTGGTAGACAAGTTACCTAATGCTTACCACTCCCACTGATAAGCTAGAAGGCTTCCCTTCAACACAGAAAGGCTTGGGGGGCTCAGAAGCTTACAAACAGTCCTGGATACAGCAAATTTGTATCTGGAACACTAATTACAGGAAAGGTAGGAAACAGGCTTACAATTTTTTTTCTTCCGAAAAGTAGCAAAAACAGTAGTAAAAACAATTCACATGCAGTGCAAGCTGGCACACTTGAGTATGTAGCAATATTAGTCCACACACAGTTTGAAAAAATGCAATTAAATTAAAAAGGACTAAAAGCAAGTGCAGAAAGGGTTTATTAGGTAGAATGCGGTAAAGAGATGGGACTGGGGGAGTGTCCTAGATCAAATTGTGTTTTAGAAGCAAGCAAAACAAAGAAAGTGTGGAAGTCCTAATGGGGGGATTTGCTTTCCACACTCTAAGCACACATTAGATTTTCCTGACTTCTAACAACTTTCAGGAAAAGTGCACAAAAAGTATATTCCCCAATAGGGAACTTAGCTTTAGTGACTTGTCTTCTGACTTTGGACTGGCTGATGTCTTACCAATGTTGGTTCTTTGGACTCCAATAACAAGAAAGAACTGAGGAAATGGCACTGGCCAGTAACCCTTTATTCCCACATTATGGACTCCAATAACAAGAAAGAACTGAGGAAATGGCACTGGCCAGTAACCCTTTATTCCCACATTGGAAGGGAGGGCATCTGCAGTTCGGGGGGGGGGGTGACAACTGTCTGGTACTTGATCTGGTCTTGGGCTTCCAAAGGCAGTAAATCTAGGGAAGAAATTACTGCAATCGAGAAGAAGGAGGATCATAATGTTACACGATTACTATACAAGTTATTCTGCGATTACAGTAAAACTGTCTTCTGCTGTCCTTTTGATCACAGCCTTTGTTCACACTTCCAAAAGGCTAAAGCCACACACACAACCTAAATTATAACAGGGACATACAAGAAACTCTAATAACCCAAGTGTTGAACCACCGTTTTTTTTTTTTAAATTACATATTGATCTGCATAACTTCATAACCTGCAATCAAAACCCTCAAGTTATGCCTCCATATTGAATAAAACACTACTCTGCACAGATGGCAAAAAAATAAAACAAAACAAAAACATTGCCTGACAGCTATGCTTGGCTGCATTCACGGGGATGTTAGGAACTGCCCAGCAAGTAACTGCCATAACCAAAGCAACTTCAAACAAAATAGTAGCAATGTAATTACAATAATCAGCAACTCAAAGACTGCAATGTCACATACAACACAGCTTTACTGGTGGCTGCATTATACAGTGTTTCTAGGAGCAACCAAATCGGTCATCATCAACATCACAACTTCACAAAGATAAAGGTACATATCGGTTCATTACTCCAGTCACCCACCATTGTAATTGATAAACCACAAATTCTGCAATTCATTTCACACACGTCTGCCACTCTGTTGTGTAAAATAAATTGCATATGGCAAAAACAATGTTTCCTTTTCTTTTTTAAGAATCTGACTCAAGTGTTTAGTATACCGTTCTGAAAAGCAGTTCATTTTTTAAGTATTTATAAGAAACACACATTTCTAATTCTGTTTTATAACACAGACTCAATTCTAGTTACTGTCTGTGTAAGCCGTGTGCTGTTGGTACCAAAATGATGTTCCCCTTCACCTGATTCAAAGGTTTATGTCATTTTTGTTTTTAGTTACTTTACTTAGACCCACCACTGTGTTAAAGAGCTTTTGCTGGGAAATATGTCACAACAGTCACCCCAAACCAGCTTTGTTGCCAATGTTTGTTATAACCACTGCTTTAAATGCAATGGTTATTTTATTACAGTTACTGCTTTCTGGGTTGATTTTAAATTTAGATTGATTTTCCTTGCATGACTACTTGGGAGATAAGCTTTTCAGGTGCTAAAACCCCACAAAGCATCTACTGTATTTTGCTTCTGATGTACCACTGCCTGTTGGACTCCCTACTGTTTTCTTTGTTCTCCAAGGAGACACAGAGGAACCACCACATCCTGTTACCTCAGTTTCCCCTATGGATGCAGGCAAATGTACTTTAATGCAATTTGTTTTACAGCTGTAACATTAACAGACTTTGCGCACTGATAAATTAACACAACTGTGAAGAAGTAATCTGTTTTACAACACTATACGTTTAAGAAATGAAACACAAACGGTAGGTAATGAGGGCTGCTCATCCTTACAGCAGACAATGGCCATCACATGGCGCACATACACTATTGTTATGTGTAACTATTAATGTGCCAGTGTCTGTTAAGGAAGATGGTGTTATTCTGAATATATCCGTTACTGCCCTAAACCTACAGTTTAGACTGCAAACTTAGTGCTGGCAGAAATGTATGTACATGCTTGTTTACAGAATATATTGTCAAATTAATTTCCATGTTTCCATGTTCTGCACTGGTAAATGTATTTTGCCTTACTTTCTATGGGCTTTATTTACAGAATAGGCACATTTCCATATAATCTTGTTTGAACTTCTAAAGAGAATGAACTTTACAAGGAAGGTAGCCAACTATCTTTGCTGTATTTTAACAAGCATATTTCCAAGAGCTGCAAATCTCTACGGTACATACAGAATTGCACAAAGTCATTTACTGAAATGTAGAATGTGTTCTAAGGCTTCTGATTTCCAAAGAACACTGCTGCTCTACAGCACAGACCAGTGATGGCAAACCTTTTGGGCTCGGCATGTCAAAAATTCGGAAAATGCCTATCTTGACTCTGCTGGCGTGTCACCACGCAAACAAAAGAGAAACAATTCTTTACATATTTGTTTATTTAAAAAAAATAGTCCAATCATGTGTGCTACTAAGTATTACAAAAGAAAAATCTAAGAGTTACAATACAGAAAACAATGTGCGTACTGATAATTGGGCTTAAAATAGTGCACCAAAAAATGACCCTACTTTTAATAGCAATTTTGAATTGAAAAAAAAATATGGAACACATTGCATTTGATTAACATCAGTTAATGACTCTTTGTTGCCGAGTTTTAATAGAGAAGTGCAGGGTCACATATTTCTTGTATTTTTGTTCATTCAGTTTCTTTCGTAACTCAGGTACTGGTGAACACTGGTGTAAAACCCAGACTATTGTGCTGTGTCATAGGTTCGCCATCACTGGCATTGATTAAATTCCATCTGTGTACCTACAGAAGCGACGCACTTGTCCCAATTTAAAAATGACCATGCCATTTTTGTTTTCCTTGTGACTCACTGCTGTAGTGATCCAACTTGTTTTGTGCTATCTTACTAAAGTACCCCCTTGTCAGTGATCTGTACTTTGAATCATACCTCTCAACTGTCCAGATTCGTACAGTATGTCCACATTTTTGGCCCCTTCTTCATAAAATTTGTGGTGTTCTGGCAAATCACTGAGAACTGAAGTAACTAAATAATGACATAAATTTGAGTTGCAGACTTCATATCCTTCAGAAAATGCATACTAACACAAATCCTGTTATTCTAAAAGTCTTCTAAGCATAAACGAGCAATATTTAAAATCTGTCCCTATTTTTGGGCCTTTGTCCTCCATCATTTTAGTCTTTGTCCAGATTTTTTGTGCTAAGAAGCTGAGAGCTAGGCTTTGAATGTGAGTTTTTTTATTATCGCTCCTGTTTCCTGGGTTGACTACTGACCAATTTTCTGACCAGTACAAGATGCAAAACAGAATATTCATGTTTTTTTTAACTTTTTACTCTAAAGATTACCCATATGTTTTTGCTCTCTCTCTTTTTTTTTTTTTTTGCATTTCTCATGCTTTTTCACTCGCAATATTCTAATCGTTTATGTGTCTGGAGCTTTACTCCTTAGGAGTCCGCTGGAAAAGAGGTCTTGCATTGCCCAGTCAGACTATCCCAAGAGGTCTTGCATGGCCCAGTCAGACTATCCCAAGAGGTCTTGCATGGCCCAGTCAGACCATCCCAGTTAAACAGAATAAATAAATTAAATGCTATATTTCCACAAAAGTGTACCTGTGGAACATCCTTCAATCCCACTCTGCCATCAACCGGCAACTCTGTCACATGACATTTTGCTCACCCCCAAACCCTATAATATACAAGATTCCAATATAAAAACCTCACTAAACTAGGTATAAATCCCTATGTCACAAGATGGGTTGCCAACTGGCTCACTGACAGAACCCACACTGTGAAAGTAGCAGACTCTAAATCCAACTTCAGACCAGTGACAAGTGGAGTACCACAGGGTTCAGTCCTGGGTCCTCTCCTGTTTGGTATCTACTTCTCTGAAGTACAGGCCAACACAGAAGGTCTTTGGCTAACAAAGTTCGCAGATGACTGCAAACTATAAGAGCCATAATCAAAACTCCTAACAATGTGGACATCCTACAAAAGGGCCTCACTGAGACAGATGCCTGGTGTCAAAGCCATGGCCTCAAGCTCAATACCAAAAAGTGCATTCTCATCCCTTTTGGAAAAAACTCTGTACCCATGAACTTACCACATAGGCGGTAGTCTGCTTAACACCGGAAGTGTGATAAGAGACCTTGGGACACAGGTGGACAGTAGTCTCTCCTTTGATAATCACATCGCCACAGTAGTCAGGAAATCCTTCTACGTGGCACACCTCATCACAAAAGGTTTCAAATCCAGGAAAAAAAGAGGTCATTGTTCCCCTCTGCTCATCACTCATTAGACCAATTATAGAGTACAACGCCCCTTTTGGTATGTACCTCACAAGACATCTACAACAACTGGAAAGGCCGCAAAAATATCTCACAAAGAGGATTACCAGCCTCAAACAGATGCCCTGCGCAGAACGTCTAAAAAAACTCCAGCTTTACTCTGTTGCATATCGCCTACTCAGAGGCGATTTCTGCCTAACATATAAAGCTATGTCAAACCCAGAGCTGTTGGACATGCTCCAATTAAAGAAATCCCAATCCCTCCGAGCTACAAGCTCTAGGGACCTAAACCTTATCACCACAATAAACAGAACATGCTGGAAGGATAGATTCCTGTCCCAGAGACTTCCCATACTCTGGAACAAACTACCTATCTATATCAAACAAAGCTCCTCATTAGCACTCTTCAAGAAAAATATTGATGATTGGATGGGAGATAGGAAATTCACCCTGGGGATCACTTCTGTAGCCAGGGAACCATTTGGCTAGGCTTATATAGGCCCTAGGGCCAATAGCCTAGGACCTACCTATGAACTGCGTTACTGTTTTGCTAACCAAACTTAAATACGAACAAGCACCTGTTCGTACCTTACACCTCATTTCCTCTTCCTCACTCATTTTCTTTTTATCTCAATCAATTTCTCTCCCATGATTCTCAATGCATCATAACCTGTTTTTCTCTCAGTTCATGCTGCAATTCTTGTTTGTATTATACTAACTTAGCTTTAATTTCGCTAAACTGGCAAACATTTCTCTAAACATTAAATCACTATCATATATGTTACATCTATACTTAGCCAATATTTTCACAGTATGTCTAATTTGGAATAATAATTTAAACTGTATTATTTAACCCGCGGTGGTGGTGCTGCGGTAGCGTTGTCGCCTCACAATAAGACGCTGTCCGGATCGATTCTCAGCTAGAGCGTCTTCTGCGTGGAGACATGCGTGAATGGGCATACCTTCGTTGAAGGTTGTGCGCCAGGCCTGGCAAGCCGGTACGTAAAAATCAACTGCCAATCATTAGCAGACCGGAGTTCCGCTGTGGCGACCCCTAACCGGGAAAAGCCGAAAGACACAAACATTTAAACTGTATTATTTATTGCACTATTATTGTTCTTAAAATGTTTTTGTAATACTCTGGAGCTTTTCTCCCCAGGCCTCCACTGAAAATGGGCATGTACCCAGTCTGACTTTTCCCAGTAATCAAATGTCACTAGAAAAATAAATACATAAATACAGTCAACACGTCTCACACCAACTTAGGCACTTCCAAATTCTTCAGAGTTATAATTAATAATGCCTAACATGTCTCTCCTTCTTCTACATTAAGCTCAAATTTAATTTGCCAATACAAAACTGCAAATATCAAACTCATTGCATATGTTACTACTTCTTTATATGACTACTGTACAATGGATACTTCCTTCTGTGCAAATCAGAAATCCTCTCCTGGGATAATCAACTCAACCTTAACATTATAAATACTCTTAAATATTCCATCTTACTCATGTGCAACCATGTACCACAGCTCCATGTCTGGATACCTCTTTATAGCCTTGATATCTCCGACTAATTCTGAAATGTGGTTTAAATCACATGCAAAACTGGTAACATAACACCTTCATGTAGTACAAGCCCTTGGGATATATGCAAAAAAACCCCACTACGGACACATCAGTATTTCAGCTACATGGCTTCTGAATATCCAAGACTTTTTACTTTTAAGTCATGGGTACGTTCAGCAGACATGCATGCTATGGCTTTTTTTTTTGGACCCTGTCAGTATGGCATAAGTGAGCTGTTTAGCTGCACTTTAGAAACACAGATTAAAATAAAACCTGTTCTCCATAATCATTAAAGTACTTGAAAAATATCCCAACTAACATCCAAACCAAAGGGGAAAAAGGTTGTACAGACAAACCATTCAGTAAAAACTGCAAGAAAGACCAAGCCAGTCTAGAGTCTTCAGTGTGTAATATCTTAACCGCCCTGTAGTGGAGGCCATGGGATACTATGGGACATATGCAAAGACCCCTTAAAGACATATAAGTATTTCAGTTAAATGGCTTCTGAATGCCCATGATATTCTGATTTTATTCTTAATGGGTACATTCAAGCAAATAAAGCCAAACCCCACTAGCTATAAACATACAAGTTTCAGTCTTTGTTGCAGGCACCCTTTGCATACCTCAAACTTTAGTACAAGAAATTTGGACAAATGCTCAAAATTAGAGTGTTTAATTATTTTTTTTATAAATTTAAAACACTGCTAGAACAGGTTTTGCATTAGCATACCTTTTCCAAAGGCTATGAAGCATGAAACTCAAATGCCTCTCACTATTTAGCGACTTCAATCCCCAGTGATTTGCCAGAAAACCACAAACTTCAGAAAGAACAGATGAAAAACATGTGGCAAAGATCAAGACAGCTGTACGTGGGTTTGGGGTGTCACTTCAACAGTGACAATCATCTAGTGTCAATAATTACATTGTCAGGTAACAAGTACTGCTGCGGTAGGTCTTCCACATCACTCAACTATGGTCAATTTAAAGTGTCCAATCCACGTATTGCACCTCTTTGGAATGTGAAAAACCCGAACACCCAGAGAAAACTCTTGCAAACACAGCGAGGACATTCAGACTGCACAGAGGGCACTTTAGCCAAGATTCTAACCAGAGAACGTCTTCCTATGAGGCATCATATGCAGAGAGACAGACTTTGACAGAAGTAGACACAAAATCTGAAGATAACAGCTCAGGCACATACTGAAGAAATATAGGCACCTGAGCTGGCTTTGTTTGCTGGTTCTTCCTTTAATAACAGAGGGAGAAAGTACAGTTGTGTACACTTACCATAAATGTAGATGTTGGAGTGTATTCACTGTTGCAGTCATTTCATTTGGGTTATCTGCCTGCAGGTAGCCCTCAGCAGGCCTGAATACCAAAGTCTTGGATTCCTGCGTTGGATGCTGTCCCTCCTTCCATGACGTCAGGTCGCCAGGGGTGTAAAACATGCAGCCGACGCCATTACATCAGTTTTTCTTGCCCCAGATGTCAGGTGCCCCCATAATGGAAAGCAATCATATGTTATGTTACACCTCCAACAAAAAGCAAATACACCAGAAGGCTCAAATACACCAAACAAGAAGAAAGGGAGAGCCAAGAGAAGTCAGGGGGCTCGAGGGAGGGAAACCAGGACTGCAACAGTGAATACACTGGTAAGTGTACACAACTGTACTATGTTCTTCATGTTTCACTGTTGCAGTCATTACATTTGGGTTGATTCCCAAAGCTAAGGAAGGGAGGAGGAAGTTAGAGAGCATTAGGACCAGCTATTAAGCCCTGCAGGACTGCAGTGGCAAAGCCAGCTCTGGATTTAGAAAAAATAGGCATGTGGTAATGCTTGGTGAAGGTATGTACAGAGCTCCAGGTAGCAGCTTCTAGGATGTCCCTGGTAGGGACCCCTCTGAGAAAGGCTGTAGAGGTAGATGCAGCCCTGGTGGAATGTGATCTTATCTCATATGGGGTAGGTTTTCCATGGTGCTTATAGCAGAAATTAATGCAATGGGCTTATCCATTTAGAAACGGTTTGCTTTGAAATGGCCTTCCCCTCTGCCCCTGCAGCAAAGCCAACTAGCAGCTGCTGAGATTTTCTAAGAGGCTTAGTCCTGTCCAAGAGTCAAAGAGTGCAGAATTCATTCTCCTTTGTTTTGTGGATTAGGAAAAAAGGTAGGCAAATGAATGGACTGAGTTAGGGCCACACCAGACACCACACCTTGGGCATAAAAGAAGGATTGGTCCTGAGGGAAACCCTGTCTGCATGGAAGATAATGAAGGGCTTCACTGCCATGAGGGCCTGCAATTTAGACACCCCTCAATTCAGACAATCTTCTTGCTGAAGTGAAGGCTACAAGGAAGGCTGTTTTCCAAGAAAGGAATTTCAACTCTGCAGTAGCAGCTGGTTCAAATGGAGGGAGAGTGGGATTTTCCGATTCAAAATTAAGGTCCCAGGCTGGAGTGGGGGCTCACCTGGGGGGGGGTCTTAAATTTTTAGCCCCTCTGAGGAACTGCTTTAACAGTGGGTGAGAGAAAAGGGGTGGTTCAGTATTATAATGTGCTGAGATGGCAGAGGCATGAATTTTAATTGACGATAAGGATAGGCCCCTGTGGAGCATTTTTGTTAAGTACTGACGGATATGAGGTAAGCTAGGCACCATAGTGCCCATCCCCTGAGTCTGGCTCCAGGAACAGTATCTTTTCCACTTTTCACCATAGGATTTTCTAGTACTACGTCTCCTTGCTTCCAGAATGACATCTAGCACCTGCTTACTGAGAAATGCTATTGGGGAGCTCAAGGAATTAGCCAGGCTGCAAGGTTCAGGGTTTGAAGCTGAGGGTGTAGGATCTGGCCTACCTGCTGGGACAGCAGGGAAGGTGTCTGAGGTAAGTGCCTTGGATCCAGCAGTATCATACTGCGCAAGAGGGGGTACCACTGCTGGCGAGGCCAGTCTGGCGCAGTTAGTATTGTCCTTGGTTTGTCCTGTTTGATCTTTAGCAGAACCTTCGAGAGGAGAGGCAGAGGGGGAAAGGCATAAACTGAGAGGCTTTCCCAGGTAAAGGACAGGGCATCCACTTTCCAAGCTAGACAGTTGGGAATCCTTGTGCAGTATTTGTCTAATTCGTAGTTCTGAGGGGAGGCAAACAGGTCTATCTATGGAATCCCCCATTTGTTCCTCAAGAGGTTGAATATTTTTGGTTCCAGTTTCCATTTGTGTGGGTCCATGAGATTTCTGCTTAGGTCATCTGCCAGTGAATTTAGTTTGCCTGGCAGGAATTGAGCTTGTAGGTGCACTTGGTAGCTCAAGGCTGTGTCCCACAGAGCCATGGTTAGTCTGCAGAGAGGGTACTAGTGGGTTCCCCCCCCTGCTTGCTTAAGTACCACATAACTGTGGTGTTGTCTTGCCTTTACCAATAATCGTCCTGGAAGAATGTGATCTTTGAAGGCTGTCAGGGAATTCTGTACAGCTAACATTTCTTTTTGGTTGATATGCAGATGCATCTGACTCCGGTTCCATTTGCCCTAAATGTACCACCCTGCCAAGTGAGCCCCCCATGCATAGTCTGATGCATCTGTAGTCAGGGTTTGGGCAGCAGGGGGTAGACTGAATAGGGAGCCCCTTGTTGAGGTGGCAGGCCTCTGCCCACCAAAGGAACTCTGTCTTTATACAAGAAATGATAGGAATCATTGATTCCAGGCCCTGAGAATGTTGACACCATAGGCTTTTTAGATACCATTGTAGTTTCCTCATATGCAGTCTTGCATATGGAATTAGTAGAATGCAAGAGGCCATGAACCCCAGGGCTTGCAGGATTCTCCTTGCAGATAGCTGGGTCTTTGTGGCCAGTAGTTTGAAGTAGGCTGTCAAATAAACTTGTTTCTCTGGCATGAGGTAAGCCATCTGGGAAGTTGTGTTCAAGCTTGCTCCCAGGA
Source organism: Protopterus annectens (assembly GCF_019279795.1). Lineage (NCBI taxonomy): Eukaryota > Metazoa > Chordata > Ceratodontiformes > Protopteridae > Protopterus > Protopterus annectens. The sequence goes on from NC_056735.1 coordinate 45,792,082, forward strand.
ATACAATTTGCTGGCAGGGTACTAGATGAGATTTCTTTTTGTTTATGGTGTAGCCACGCGAGTTTAGAAGTTGCTTTACAAAAGCCAGATGTTTTAATAGCATGTCCTGGCTTTCTGCCTGAATCAGACAATCGTCCAGGTATGGGTATATCTGAATATTTCTCTGCCTGCAAAATGCAATGACTGGAGTTAGACACTGTGAATACCCTGGGTGCAGTAGATAAGCCAAAGGGAAGTGCAGAGAACTGATAGTGCATGGACCCTGCTCTGAAGCGTAGGTATTTTCTGCAAGATTCCCTTATTGGAATGCGCAGGTAAGCTTCCTTTAAGTCCAAGGTTGCCAACCAGGCATCTTTGCCTAGCATAGGAAGCAGCTGTTGAAGTGCTAGCATTTTGAATTTTGGGATTACCAAAAAGGAGTTTAGAATAGAGAGGTCCAGGATAGGATGCCAGGAGCGGTCTTTTCTGGGTACCAGGAAAAGTCTTGAGTAAAAACCTTGTCCCCTTTCTTCTGCTGGGACAGGCTGAATAGCCCTGATACTTAGAAGGGAGAGAACTTGCTGTTGAGCCTCGCCCACTGATTTGGGGGTAGGTCTGGCCAACCATTTGGGGTTGGTAAGGTGTGGAAGTGGAATCTGTACCCTTGGAAGACTATATTTAAAACCTATTTGTCCTGGGTAATGATTTCCCAGTTTTTTGCATGCAGGGCGATCTTTCCCCCTAAGGGAGCAGGCAGTTGAGCAGGGCTTGGAAGGGTTAAAGTTAAGTCATTGTGACATTTACATAGGGGGGAGTCTTACTACTTCAGGCTTTGGAAGTGGGAGCCCCCCACTTCTTAGGCCTGTGTGTACCTTGAGACTGTAGCCTAGGTGTTCTGATGTTCCTGAGTTTGGGCTGAGAAGGCCTGGAAGAGACTGGAAAGGACCAGTTCTTAGAAGGCCAATGCGTACTAAATCTGGGAGGCTGTACTTGCAGGAAATATTTAACAGTTTGCATAGATTTAGCTTTTTCCTCCATCTTTTTAAGGACTTCTTCTGCTTTGTTGCCAAACAGGCAGTCTTGATTTAAGGGAGCATCCAGTAATTTAGCTTTAACATGATCTGGCAAGTTATGCTCCTTAAGCCAAGCATGCCTTCTAAGTACAGACCCAGTGACAGCAGCCCTGCAAGATGCTTCTTATTCTTCTTTCGGATTTTTCCCACTTAGGGGTCGCCACAGCGGATCATCTGTCCACTCATGACTGGCAGTGGAGTTTTACAGTATCGAATTGCCAGCCCGGTGCCCAACCTTCCACAGAAGGCACACACATGCACACACTCACACCTAGGGCCAATTTAGAGTGTCCAATTCACCTACTGCATGTCTTTGGGATGTGGGAGGAAACCGGAGCACCCGGAGGAAACCTACGTGACCACAGGGAGGGCATGCAGACTCTGCACAGAAGGCACCACAGCCGAGGATTGAACCAGAGAACCTCTTGCTGTGAAGAATCAAAACCACGTTGCAAAGTATATTTACCAACTTGTTCAGCAAAATGCATTAAATCCTGTAATTCTTTATGTTCCGCACAGTCAGGAATCATCATCATTTTCTGTTTAAGTAGTCACATAATATGTTGGTGATATTATATGAAACTGGCAGTTTAAGACCCTAATGGCCAAAGTAGCAGAAGTGTATACCTTCTTACCCCATCTGTCCAAGGCCCTGGAATCTCTATCAGAGGGGGTAGGGTTTTTAGCAGTAGTAGCCTTAGTGCCTTTTGGTCCTTGGGAAATGGTCTTTGGATCCGCAGTAGGATTTTTGAAGAGAAACTTGTGAGAGTCAGGTACTCTAATACCCGTCAGGTTTTCTGGGAGCTGGAGGTAAAGAGTCTGGGGCCAGGCTAGATTCCAAGAAGGCATCTACAATGTCCAGAACAGGAGGGACAGCTAAAGGCCTGTGTTGAGGGAGGAGTAAGAATTCCCAAAGCCTATTTTTGATGTCAGAGTAATCCTGGCTTTCCCAGCGGAAATACTCCCAAAGAGAGTGCAAGGTTTCACCAAAAGAAAAATCTTCTGTAGGGGAAGCAGAGAGAATGGAATCCTCTGCATCAGAATCCTCATAGGTAGATAAGGGCAAATCCTGGTAATCAGAAGAAACAGAAATTTCAGAATCCTGATCAGAAGAATCAGAAGGAAAATCAGTTCTAGGTCTCTTAGAGGGGGAAGACTGACTTCCTCTAATTAAAGCAATAAGGTCTTCAGCCGTTCTTATCATTTGTTTTTTGGCATATGGGCCTGACCATGCGGTTTGGACGTTGGTTTTCTAGGCGTGGGTCGAGTTTTAGGCCTTGAAGAAGATGGCGTCGATTTGAAATGCAAGTCTGTTGGCCTGAATACACCCTCAGAAGCTGGTACCTGCACAGTGGCTCTGGACCCATCCAAGGTAGAGACATCCGCAGGTTCCATAGTCGAAGAAGCATCTTGCGGCATACCGGACTCTGAAATGGTCTCAGCAGAGGCCTGCAAATCTGAAGTAGCGGGTATCAGGGGCTGCAAAAGCGCCTCAATGAGTACCGGCAAACTGGCGACTAGCGTAACGGAAGCGTCGTCGGCCACTTTGGACCTGTGCGGTCCGTCTCTGCCTTTATCTTTACAGCTTTTTTTGAATATCGGTAGTCAGATGGCTTACCAAAGCCATTTCTGAATAGTTAAATCGAGTACCAAAACAATTTGCTGGCAAAAATAGCCCGATGACGAATAGTTCAGGGGTTGAATAAGGCATAAAACCAACAGTGAGGGAACGTCGTGGTCTGGGCCTAAGCAAGGAATGCAGTATGAATGAAAATCTTTATGAGGTATTCGCTTTCCACAGGTAATACAATTGTTAACTTTTACTGACATTGGTTTAAGAGCAAGAAAAAGGATCCCCAATGGGGTACTTGGCTTTTTTGAAGACTTTGGTTCTGAAACTCAAAAATGAATATATCAGGAGTCGGCCAACCAGCACTTGTGAACTGCTTCTGCTTTGGGCACTGCGCGGCAAGAAAGACTGATGTAATGGCGTCGGCTGCATGTTTTATACCCCTGACGACTTGATGTCATGGAAGGAGGGACAGCATCCGATGCAGGAATCCAAGACTCTGGTATTCAGGCCGACTGAGGGTTACCTGCAGGCAGATAAACCCAAATGTAATGACTGCAACAGTGAAACACGAAGAACATCTATCTACGTTTAGCTAGGTGTCATTTTCTTGTACTTGGCCTTCTAGCTTACCTCGTGATTTTTAGTATATCCTCACAAAAAAAGCTGGCCTAACGACAACACTGTTGGCTCTTCATGGCTGTTAATCTCAATGTGAACAATCTGCGATGCACTATCAACAACCTGCACCACAGCAGGGTCTCACGCTAAGGCAGCAATAAAGGTTTTTGCCCTTGCCATCTGAATTAGGTGGAAGTACCAGTGACTCCAACTTCTGATCTACCCTGGGGAGTATGGTTATATTATGAAAAGGACAGAGAAACAAACCTGTCTATGTTAGGTGAAGGCATCTACTGCCCACATGTTTGTTTGGAGCTGTGGAACAGAATTTTTTTACTTAAATGTTGAGATAACCAACAACTTATCAACAGAGGCATGCTTCGACTGCATAAAACATTTTAGTATTCTTTGCTGTGAGTGGCTTTGGGAGATAAAGACAGTACAACTGTGTTGGATCCTACAATAATAACAAATGTCCTACTTCTCACTGTTACAGTATTCTTTACCCTTGGGATAATCCTGTGGAGGATAGCTTAACATCTGGCCAGCATACCAAAGCCTTTATACCTTCCAGGAGTTGTACGTCAGATGTATGTCATATGTACAAGGTGTAAGGTATGTACTGACACCTAATCCTCAGAAATGAAGTACCCCAGAAGAACCAGAGCAACTCCACAGAAGGTAACATGTACATCCAAAGAAGGGAAGAAGGAAAAAGGATGGAAGAAAGACCCCTTTGGTCAAAAGAAGGGCAAAATTGAAGGACAGAATATTGCAACAGTGAGGACATCTACTGTTATGGTTAAGACCTTATAACTATGATATGTCCTTCCTTATCACGGCTGCAGTATTCTTTACTCTTGGATTAGTATAAAAGCTACTAGAAAGTATGAGAGGAGGAAGGCAGAGGAAAGCCCTCCACAAACCAATGAAGGATGGGCCTGGCAATGATATCCAACTTGTAATGTTTGGTAAAAGTGTGAACACAAGACCAGGTAGCAGCTTCCAAGACAGATCTAGTATCTAGACCATGAAAAAAAGCACCAGAAAAGGCCACTGCTCTGGTACAATGAGCTCAAGAGGCCACTACTCTGGTACAATGAGCACAAGTGGCCACTGTCCTGGTACAATGAGCACAAGAGGCCACTGTTCTGGTAGAATGAGCACAAGAGGCCACTGTTCTGGTACAATGAGCACAAGAGGCCACTGTTCTGGTAGAATGAGCACAAGAGGCCACTGTTCTGGTACAATGAGCACAAGAGGCCACTGTTCTGGTAGAATGAGCACAAAAAGACGAGGAAAGCAGCTTGTCATAAAAAGAAACGGCCTTAAAAGTCCAGAAGGAGATGGTTTGCCTAGACACTGCCAAACCAAATTTCCTGGCACAAAAGGAAATAAAAAGTTGCTCTCGGACTTCCTGATATGTTTTGTCTGAGCTGTCTATGTAAATCCAAAATGGTAAGAACTCACTCACTAGTCTGTGGAGAAGGGAAAAAAGAAGGAAGATGAATGCACTGAGTCAAGGACAAGTCATTAACCACCGTGGGTATAAAAGGAGGACTGGTATAAAGAGACATCCTCTGTCCTTTTTAAAAATCAAAAAAGGAGGAACCAACCATGAGTGTTTGAAATTTAGAGACCCTCTTGGCAGATTTAAGAGTCACCAACAATACAGTCTTCCAACTATAATGCTGTAAGGAAGAAAAAGCAGGTTCAATGGGGTCAGAATCAACTTTTCAAGAACAAAATTAAGGTCCCAAGGAGGAATAGGCTTTCTTGGAGGCCTGATATGAAGGATGCCTTTTAAAAATTGTTTGACTTCAAATGTACAAGCCAAAGGTGGATTCATAGGCAGACAGGCGGAAATGGCTGACAAACTTTAACAGATGAATACGACAAACCAGGATTGACCAACTTATACAAATAAGAAATGTAGGGATCCCCACAGAAGAAGGGTCAAGGTCATGCTTGACACACCAAGTAGAAAATTTCTATACTTTAGTCACACAGGATTTTCTACTAGTGAGCTTTTCTGGCTTCCTGCAAACCCAATGCACATACTCAAAATTGGTGCCCTTTAAGAAATCAAAATCCTATCACCTAAAGTGTCAGCTGAAGAGTGAACAAGGGAGGTGAACGAGAGATCTTGTCATGTGTGATGAGATCCATCCTGTGAGGTAACGTGTTATGAATGTCCCTGGCTGGGTAAAACAGAAGCAGGAACCAGTGTTACCTGGGCCAAAAGGATCACTAGCAAGGTTTTGGGCCAGTCCCACATAACCTTGTGCAGGACCTTTGGTAGCAGAGGAAGAGTGGGATAGACATACAATACAGAATCATTCCCTTCCAAGAAAAAGGCATGGTGTTCACTTTCCAAGCGAGAGGACCTATTCCACTCTGGAACACAACTGGGGAAGCTGTCTGTTTAAAGGGGAGGCAAAAAGATCTACTGGAGAAGTACCCTACCAAAGTACAATATCCAGAAACATCTCCCCATAAAGCATCCATCCGTGAGGATTTGTCCTGGACCTCTTCTAAGAGTCTGCCACCAGACTGTACCCTGAAGGGATGTAAACTGCCTGAAGAACCACGTGACGGCGGACTGCAAAATCTCAAGCCTGAAGATCCAGCCTGCAAAGAAGGTAAGATTTTGTAGGCCCTTACTTGCTGACATACCAAGACAGTGGTACTGTACTGTCTGGGAAAACTTTTAGAGGGCCTGGACCCCTAATGGAGTGAAAAGCCTGGAAAGCTAGAAGTAGAGCCATCATCTCCTTGATGCTGACATGGTCCATCAGTTGCTGATGGGAGCACAGATGCTGGACTTTTAGGTTGTTGAAGGATGCCCCACAATCGTGATCAGAAGCATCTATGTAGAGTTCCTGAGTAGGGAGAGGAACTTGATCAGGCAAACCTGGATGCAGGGAAATCTGATAAATCACTAACACAGCTCTAGCTTGAGACATGGTAAGAGTGAGACCAGATGCTCCAAAGGATGTCAGTGCTTGAGCCAAATGGTCTTGAGACACCACTGAAATTCCCTCATGTGGAGTTTGGCAATATTAACAATGGGAATGAAGAATACCATATATCCCAGGGCTTGGGGAAATTCCCTCGCAGGAAGGACTGGAAGAGGAACAGGAGACTGGAAATAAGCAGTCAAACAGGGACCTTGGCCGTAGACAAACCAACATTGGAATGGTCTGAATCCTGCAGCCCAAAAACACTTGGTCCAAGGCTGAGTCAACAAACACTTTTGGAGACGGAGGTTGAACCCCAAATACCATCATATTGGGAGACTTCAACTACCCAAACATAGACTGGGAACATTACTGAAGCCCAAACACCCTAGCCCAAAGGTTCCTAGAAGTCATAAACTCAAATGCGATGGAACAACTAGTCACCATTCCCACAAGAGGAGACAATATACTAGACCTGATCATCACAAACATGGGGACAAAATGCTCCACACCAGAAGTATATCCCTTATTGGTAAGATCAGACCATAAATTAATCTCACTGGAAATCCACATCCCGCCCCCACCCCCTGCACAAAAGACCACAGTGAAGAACTTCTCAAAAGCCAACTTCACACTTCTTAAGACTGAAGTGGTATCCTTCAAGGTCCCTGGGCCAGTGGAAACCACAACCCACACTGCTGAATCCTTTGCAAATACCTTCTACGGGCACCTTCAAGAATGCATGGATCATGCAATCCCAAATAAAACCAAGACCCATTCCCCCAAAGGCAGGCGCCCGGTCTGGTGGACCCCAGCCATAAACAAACTTTACAACAGAAGGAGGAAGCTACTACATGACAGAGCAAAATCCCTAAATGGGAAGGCATCTCTGATCAGTACTAGCAAAAAACTACGATCACTCATAAAATCATCCAAGGCCAACTTTGAGAGAAAAATCGCAAAAGACACAAAAGACAATCACAAGGCCTTCTTTAGCTATGTTAGAAACCTGGGTGGAAACTTCCAGATATGCTCAGAGTTAGTCCAAAATGACACTGAACCCACTGACATTGCCAACATTCTGGCAGATAGGTTCAGTGCAAATTTCTCCTCCCCCTCCCCCAAAAGGAGAAATAACAATCCCAGCAGAGTGTAGCCTCCCTAACATCTCAGATGCCCAGATGAGAGCCGACCTCTCTAAAGCTAAAAACACAGCATCAATGGGACCGGACGGTGTCCCGGGCTGTGTGCTACATGAACTCCAAGAGGAACTAAACCCAAACATAAGGCTGCTGTTTAATCTTAGCCTTACTACAGGATACGTACCCAAAGAGTGGCGTGCGGCAACAGTGGTCCCACTTCACAAAGGCGATGTGTCTACGGACCCTGGAAATTACCGCCCCATAAGCTTGATGAGCTTGGTCTGCAAAGCTATGGAGAGGATCATTATGGAACTCATAAACATTGGGGACCTACAGACATTGGATCCTACCCAATCTGGCTTTGTCAAGGGCAGATCCTGCCTTTTGAACTTGGTCGACTTTTTTGAAACCGTCACTAAGGCCCATTGATGAAGGTAAGGCAGTTCACACAGCCTACCTTGACCTTGCAAAAGCCTTTGACACAATACCACACTCTGGCATCATAGACAAACTCACCAGCTTAAATGTAAACCCATATGTCACGAGATGGGTTGCAAACTGGCTCAAGGAGAGAACCCACAGGGTCAGAGTTGCTGGAGCTATGTCAGACTCTAAGCCAGTCACAAGCGGTGTCCCACAGGGCTCAGTCCTGGGACCCCTCTTGTTTGGCATTTATTTTTCCGAGGTACAAGCAAACATAGGAGGATTGTGGCTGACAAAGTTCGCAGATGACTGCAAACTGGGCGCCATAATTGATACTCCAGCGGACACAAACATCCTTCAGAGAGGACTCAGAAATGGATAATTGGTGCCAGAGCCAAGGCCTTAAGCTTAACGCCAAAAAATGTATAGTCATACCCTTTGGGAAAAACAAGGTACCCACAAATTACCACATAGGTGGTAATCCATTAAGTATGGAAGAGGTAATCAGGGACCTAGGGACCCAGGTTGACAGTAACCTCTCTTTTGACACTCACATTGCCAAAGTGGTTAGGAAGACCTTCTATATTGCCCACCTTATCATGAAGGGTTTCACATCTAGATCAAGAGAGGTCATTGTGCCCCTGTACTCATCTCTTATTAGGCCAATGATTGAGTACAATGCCCCATTTGGGATGTATCTTACCAGACACCTGCAGCAGTTGGAAAGACCCCAAAAGTTCCTCACCAAGAGGATAAAGGGTCTTAAACATATGTCATATGCTGTCCAACTGAAAAAACTCCAGCTCTATTCAGTCGCATACCGCCTACTCAGAGGTGACCTGTGCCTAACGTACAAGGCCATGTCCAATCCGGAATTAATGGACATGCTCCACCTCAAAAAATCCAAATCCATCAGAGCCACGAGAGCAAGAGACTTAAACCTCAACACAGAAATAAATAGGACGTGCTGGAGGGACAGATTCATAACCCAGAGGCTCCCTACACTCGAACAGAATCCCAATCCATGTTAGGCAGAGCCCCTCACTAACTCTATTCAAGAGAAGTCTTGACGAGTGGATGGGAGATCGTAGGTTTACCCCGGGGGTCATCTCTGTGTCACTACTAGACAGAGGCACAGTAAACTAAACCCTAAATGGGCGTAGTATTCTCATCCTAAGGGGTGGTGAAAGCCACACACACTCTGGCTAGGCTTATAAATGCCCTAGGGCAGATAGCCTAGTACGAACCTATGAACCTATGAACCATGCAGAAGTAGCATAGTGAAATTGAGACCTTGAAGCAGGAGCTGCTGAGAGAGGGCTTAAGTTAGAAGGTCACCCAAATAAGGGAATATATCAATTCCCTGAAGTCTGCAGAAGGTTGTCACAGGTTGTCTGGACAGCTTGCAGACAAAAGATTTAGATGAACAGTTCCTCTGGAACTTGGGTACATGGGAAACAAAGGTTTGCTTTAGATCTTACCTTTACTCTTAAAAGTTTTAAACAATTCTGCTTCAGCAGTACCAAAGAGATTCAGGTTATCCTTGACAGAAGGTAAATGCTTGTAAGAGGATAGTTTGGATGGCTTATATCTGTGGTCATGAAAACAGCAAGATAAGATAGACTTTTATACAAATACTTATGATCCTCAGGGACTTTACAAAATCTGTCTGGTTTTTCATGGGCTGAATGTTGAGAATCAGGAGCCTGATTGCTGTAAATGTATACAAAAGGGCAGCTAAAACAGAAGCGAATGCAGAAGGTCTGGGCAAGTCCATATCATCTCTTTTGAATCTCAGATACCTGGGAACAGTCCCACTTAATGTGTCCCATCATATGGACCACTGTATCCCCAAAAGATTATTCCTCAAAAGGAGGACCAGGGCACAGTGAATCTTCATCAGACCCCAGGGCAAGAGGACAGTGGATCTGGGAGGAATATGCCAAGGGTTCTTCACCAGAATCCAAGCCTTCATCAGAACAGGCAGAATCCCTAGGCCTTTAAAAAGGGGTGGAAGACCAGGGTGAAGCAAAGACAGACAACTCTTGTGGAGGTTTCAGGACCACAGAGGCATAAAATAGCCCCCCCCCCCGGGTATAGTCCTGCCACTCTGAGAGAAGCATTAGGCACGTGATTGACACAAGTGTTTTTTTTTTTTTTTTTTTTTACATATACTTTAACAATTCTTAGTAGGTCAGACTCCTACTGAGATTTAATGAGGGTACCAAGCATACCTTCCCTACATTTGGGGAATCACCCTAAGCCCCTTGGACATAATCAGCCACGGCTCCCCCTTTACTTCCACACCGGACGTATGCACAGCCTCGGTTTTCTCAAGTGGTTCTTGTGAAGATAACTCACTTTTTAAGCAATGAAGAACGTGATCACCATGTTTTACTTCCATCCCCTTACTGCTGCTGTGGCCACAGTTCTCTCCGAAATTGTGCCAAAGAGCAGATTTCCCGGAGGTAAAGGTCAGAATGAGCATGAAATTAGTGTGGTTTCTCGCACAAGCACTTTCTAGAGATTTAAAGGCCATTAGTGCATCTTGTCAAATTTTCACAAACTTTTCCATCTTGCTGAGATTCTGCAACAACCACCTAAGGAGTAGTATGGTGTCCACTAACACTCCATGCATACGTCTTACCAGTTCAGTCTTCACAAAGTACTTCAGTCAATCTATCCAAACCAATGTCTTGTCTCAGTTTCTGTGGGTTTGCAAAAAAGCTTTATCCCTCACTTAACCTGAAAGTGAAATGCTACATCTTGTGTTCACTTTTCCAAATTATTAACACAGTTCAAAATTACCAAGCTATTCTTCTCAGTCACACTACCTTCTCTTACTTGAATCTAGGAGCACTTCACAATTAGAAACCATGCTCTGCTACGTCTTACATACGCACGCACATTGCAAAAACAGTGCAAACATCCAAACATACTGCTACATGAACTGCCAACACTGAAAATTAGTTTGTACTTATTATCAGTCTCCAGCAAAACCCACCCCCACCCCCGATGTCTCCATATTAAACACAGGCAACAGCTCTGGAAAAGGTAAGAAACATTAAAGACCAATTTTAAATGCGAAAAACTAACTTTTGTGTCAAAACAAAAGTTCCTTTCACAGCATTCTTTATAAAAAAGTAGTTTTAAAATTTACTTCTGAATGTGGAAGATCAAACTTAGAGGGCAAGACTTATGGCATTAATATTAATGAGCAGGTAGGACGGACTTGCATCACCTTGGGTTCCAGCTCCAATTATGCTTGTGGGTAAGTAATTATGATTCACTGATGTAATTGCCAAATTGTTCAATTAACATGACAGCAATTTCATTAAAATCACAGTTACTCTGATACAATTTATATAATACACATCAGATTTTTTCCCCCAAAGTAAACTACCTGCAAGGTAAAATCATGCTTCCAGTTCTGTTCCGGTATTTTTTGTTTGACATAATATATGGGATCCTCTCAAGTTACCATTAAGGCCCCAACTATTCCAATATTCATTCATTAAAGCAGGAGGACAATATTGACTTTTCACATTTGACAAGCTCCCTATGTACATGCAGATTGGTTTTCATTCTCTAACTGTAGGGTTATATTTTACTGAGCTAACAACTGCCAGGTTAAGTTTTTGGAACAGAGCTCTCAGTCTTGCTCCTTCTGACTTATTCACTATACTCCGCCCAGTCAAGACGCCCAGAGGCATAAATGTGGTCTGTCTAAACTCATTTCTGAATATTCCTACAACAAAAGCTGTACTTACCACCGACACATTTTTTGTAGCATTACTTCCAGTGTTGAGTCATACTCCCTAAATTCAGTTAAACAAGTTTTGCCCTCAGGAACTGAGCAAATCTGTAGTTAAAACCTGACATGGTGCAACACTGGCCACCAATCTCCCTTTCTCTATGTGCAACCAGAGCTGGAAACAATACTTCCGATATGGTCTTACAAGTGTCACGCACAACAAGGGACAACCTCAGCAACTCTTGGGTCCACTCCTAGTTCTACATCAGTGGATGGATCACTACTTAATTATGCAATGCAACCTTCATGCCTATGAGCGATTATGACCCTTAGAGTATAAAGACAATCATCAACAGTGATCATCCTTCTAATACACATGTTTTTTCTCTGGACATTCTACACTAAAAATGCATAAATTTCCTCTTCTTTTTCCAAGAGACACAGTCTATCCCCTTCAATCCCCTTCACTCAACCTCACAACAAAACAACATTATTTCTTTATGAGGACTGACCTCTCCATGCAAGACCACTGCACTAGTCCTAATGTCAACAAAATGACTGACCTTTCTCTCTAGTCCCATTCTGATGCCAAGTATAAAAGATAAATAGCACCAGTTACAGTAATGAGGCCTTTGACATCCCACTGCTTACTGTTTTTCCCCCCAAGAGCAGCAGCCCCCACTATCCCAAACGTCAATCGCTGGTCTCTAACAATATCTAACGCACGTCACTATTTTGTGCCCCTACCCTTTCACAAGACCTTTAGCCTAGAGTGAAAAATATTTACATGCACATCATGAATAAATACTGACCTGGTTAAACAGAAAGCACCACATCATAATCCCTCCTTGTAAACAAACCTGCAAGCCTATAAATACTCTACAAGAACTATACATTTCTGCAACATATGCATAGACTAAGTTTACAAATTATATAATGGAACTGAAGCAAATAGTATAAAGTCACTTAAAAAAATTCAATCATGGCACTACAGTAGAAAGTTAATACAAGAAAATCACAAAGGATCATCTATTATTAAACAAAAGCTAAAAGCTGTAAAAAAAACAGGGGCAGAACCTAAGCAAAGCACGAACAGTTTACAAAAAAAATCATTTGACAGCATTCCACATTTGTGGATTACGGAATGTTTACAGTCATAAACAAACGATATGGTGAAAGTATACAGCGACCATTATCAAACAGTGGCAAGCCACTTTATAAGAGTCAAGATACAGGGCAAAGTACTAGTGCAGCGATAAAAATCCTAACACGGTTACTTCAGGGTGATTCCTTACCACTGCTGCTGTTTTGCATAGCTGTTTACTTAACAGAACAGACTACAGTTTGAATTTCAGAAACCAACACTGCCCGATGACATTGAATCTACTACTTGTGAACGACTTATAATTGTATTGCTCATCGGCAAGAAACTGAAAGCAAAACTACAAATGGTTAAAACTCTTTCAGACAATACAAGAATGATATTTGGTTTTGACAAATGATCAAAAGCATCATTTACTGCAGGAAACCAGAATTATCAAGAAAAATATCAACCTGGGAGAGGTTTGGGATACAAAAGAACTTGAGCAAGAGGAAGTGTATAAAGTGGTTCAACAGGTAACACACACCTTTGGTGAATGAAGATCAGAAGGCTGTGAATTCGATTTCCACTCAAGGTGACCGGATTAGACACTGCGTGCAGAATTAAGAGGGTGTTGCACTCCAAGTGTGTCGTTCTTCAAATGAGACATTAAACTAAGGTCCCATCTGCCTGACTTGGTGGTAGGTCAGGAAGATGTAAGAGATCAAGACACCCACTGAGAATGAGAGAGAAAGAGAACAGGGGAAGTTCTCTGATGCCCTGGCCAAATTTCCCCTAGAAGTAAAAATACCAACTCAGGTTTCCACTGAAAAGAGGTCACTAGCCTGGTGGAATTAACCTCGTCAACAAAGGATCGATAGATATTTAGATGGACAGACTAGACAGGTACATTTGGGAATAGATGAAGGATCAGTAATACAGTGTGAATAAATTAGAGCAAAGCTTAATAAGGAATACTTAAGAAGACTAAAACTAACACTGAAAACACAGCCTTGGCATCTAGGAATAAAGTTCAAGCTATAAATCAGCTTGTTCTGCCTGTTCTAGCTTACAGCTTTGGTGTGACAGACTCCAAACAGCAGTGGATCAGTTGGGACAGGAAAACAAGAAAACTGCTTTGAGCTTGCCAAATGCTATACAAAACATGGCACAATTATATATCCCTCAGTGCGAAGAAGACATGAGGCAATAAGGGGGAGAGATCTGGAAAAGTATCAGGTACAAGGATCACACAGAACCCTGACTAATGTCCTGAAATGATGATATGCTCTTAAAAACCTATAACAAAAATAATTCCCACCTGTGCCCATGATGCAGGGGGATAAAGCTTCAACTATGGTTCAGGTGACCAGAATTCAATGACCGGCATTGGCACTTGATAGTGTAGCAGTTGGAGTATGGGAATGCCCAAACTTTTTTTTTTGAAGGGGGGGGGGGCTTACACATGCAATTCACATTCCTCAAGAAGGTGAGGGCAATCACATTCCTCAAGAAGGTGAGGGCAATGTTTTGTATATGCTGGGGGTAGGCTTTTGCACACCAGCCTGGTGGTAGCCTTAATTAGTTAGTGTGAAAACACACACAGGTATGTGGGGATGGCACAGTGGACCCTTGCAGTAATAGAAGCAGCTCTCCTCCTGATCCTGGGGTAGTGTTGGGCGCACAAATACCTTCAATTGCCAGGATGCTGGCAAAAGCATAACCCACATGCAGTTCTCATTCCTGTACTTGGTACATCCCTCATAAGTGGAGGGGGGGGGGTGAATGGGTTTAGCTTGATAGGGCAGGGACGGATGGTTAGCAGGCATAATTACTGCATGGGACTCACAGGAAACAGAACCTTTTCAGAAGAGGCCTGGGGAGAAAAGCTCCAAATTAAAAAATCAGTATAAATTAAATGCAACTTACAAAGAAAACACAACAGACAATGCAGACAGCATGGAGAACTTGCTTGATTGACATGAGAGTAGCAGTGGTTAAGGCAGAGAACGCAAAAAAAATCATTTGCAGGTGAAATCTACCAGGTTACAAATTTATGCATAAATAGGTAGTACATGAGGAGTGGAAAATATTATTCAGTCTGGGTAGAAATAGCAGGTAAAGTAGCGTCTGATAAAAAAAAAAAAAAAGATGGAGGAAGCTGAAGAGAGAGAGAGAGGTTTTGGGAAAGTTGGGAAACATGATCAAGTCAGACTGATATCAGAGAGAAAAGAGAAGTTGTACGGTTGGGAATTGTTTTGTAAGGAATAACTAGAAGTTTTACTTAACATGTGGAGGTGTATACCTGTAGTAAGGTTGCTTGCTAAATGAGAGAGATGTAGTGATACTAGGTTACATTAGGTCAAGACTGATAACTCGCAACTGTACAGATTTTCGCAAAATGTCCAGATTTTTGCCTCATACTTTTGGTCTATTTCTCATAAAAGTGTGGTTTTCTGGCATATTATTGGTAAATCGTTGAGGGGTGAAGTCAGAAAATAATGCCAGACATTTGAATTTCAAGCTTCATATCCTTCAGAAAATTCATGCTAATGCAAAATATGTAATTCTATCAATTTTCTAAGTTTTTACCAGCATTATTTAGGAAGTGTCCCTATTTTTAGGCCTTTGTCCTCCCTTTACTTATGGTTTTATCCACATTTTTTGATCCAAGAGGTTGAGAGGTATGGGTCAAGTTCACTTTCAGTACATTTCAATACAGGTACACAGGACGGACATTTCTTGAGGTAAGACTTATGAAAATGGTGTCATTGATTATTTTAAGCATCTATTTTTCTTTTTCTTATTTTGTATAATTATTGGTGTATTTATGTGATATACTGCGGTGGTGGTGCTGCGGTAGCGTTGTCGCCTCACAGTAAGATGTCCTGTTCAATTCTCTGAGAGAGTGTCGTCTTCGTTGAAGGTTGTGCGTCAGGGCCGGCAACTCGGCGTGTAAAAATCTACTGCCAATCATTAGCGGACCGGAGTTCCGCTGTGGCGACCCCTAACCGGAAAAAGCCGAAAGACACAACATTGGTGCATTTATGTGCTATGCACTTAAAAAGGGGGAGGGGGGGTTAGATGACACCCAAGTTGTTCTTTGAAAGATTTCAGAGTGTGGGCCACACAATTCAGGTCTTCTGGCCAAGGTCAGTAAAACCAAAACCATGTACCTGATACTATCGAAGCCTATACTAACTGGCTCTCTAGCATTAAGGACACTGACATATCATAATAAAGGAACTGAAATAGTTCAGGAGCAAAATCTTTAGTTAATTTTCCGATACTTGACAAAAAATAACATATACAGTGCAGAAGTACTCCATTGAGCCATTTGTTTCATTCCTGACCTTAACTCTGCTGTATGCAACTACAACATAAAATCTGCAATCATCTCAGGTTGATAAATTACAGAAAAATAGCATGAAAATGCTTCAGTTGGTAGCCAACAAGTTCACTTAGATCCAAAAAGCAATTATTTTTCCTGCAAAAGAAAGAAAAGCATATTCAAAGATTCTTCTTTTGCTATACATATCAGTAAATAACCTTCTCTCTATACATATTGGTAGATAACCTTCGCTCTCTATTTATACAGTTTATAGAGACAACAAAAATTCAGCCCTTTGGGGGAAGCCCTAAAATACCTGACTGATAACTGGCAATGTGACAGTGAGATGACAAATTTTAAAAGCAAACATCTGGTTCTAGTAACTACCCACCTGTTCAGCCAATGGCAACCTACTACTCATAACAGATTTGCTTCATACGTAATTAATCTAAACTGAAGACTTACAGATCTCTTACTGTACATCACTTCCCAGCACTATTCCACACAACCGTTCAACAAATAATACTTTTCTTAATCTTTGCATAGGTTAGACTTTAACGTACCACTGCCTCTAAACTGATATCAGAAATCTTTACCTGAGAGTATGTACAAATATAATGCCTCAAAATCATCCGTTGCACAACATTCCTTTTAGGCATTTACAGTAAAGTAAAACTTGTGCACCAGCACTTCTTCCTCTAAATTATGTGATATCTACTTATCTGTTACTATACATTTTTTTTCCAAATCTCTCAGTTGTAGCTTTTTTAGCAGAAAGTCCCTGGTTTTGACTTATAGTTTTGCCATCTCTAAAAATTTCTGATTTTCTGGCAAATTACTGAGGATTAATAATGCCAAACATGAAAAGTTCCACATTTCTTCTTGGTCACAAATGCATGTGGACACAAAACAGGTTATACAAGTTTTAAGTGAATAACAACATTTAAAAATTGTCTTGAGATTTTGGGCCTTTGTCCCTCCATTATTTTTGGCTCGGTCCAGAATACTTCAGCACAGCACTTGAGAAGCATACACAGTATGCACACTGTGTGTGTGTGTGTGTGTGTGTGTGTTACACATACACACACTCAAACATATGTATAGAGAGAGAGCTTGTGTGTGTGTGTGTGTGTGTGCAGGTCTGGGGTATAATAAATTAAATATGCGGTCCTGATAGTTCGGACAAGTTTCACCATTCGTCTTAAACCAAATTTCAAACTCTGTAGTTCAAGATATTTCATTTATTGCACCCCAGACTTAGAAACCTTCTATATCGTTTTTCTTTACATTCCTGTATTCCACTTAGTCGTGCAGTTTTTATTTATTTATTTATTTATTTAGATATAGGTACATACCTGTAGTAAGATTTTTTTTCTGAATGTTAAGTGATCTGGTTGTTTTAGGTAACTTTAGGTAAAGTTCACTTTCAGTCAGTTTCAATACAGGTACATAAGGGCAGTGTCTTCTTGAGGTAAGGTTTATGAATACATCTCTCTGGCTGATTATTTTGTCTTTTTTTTTTTTTTTTAATGTCTTTAGATATATTTATGTGCTGCAAACTTAAAACTGGCAGGAGGGTGGTGGACAGTGATATTGGGTTAATTCAGGTCAAGTACATAATAAGGGTGTCTTCCTGAGATAAGTCTTATGAATATCTTGTGTTCTTAGCACATTTTTACGTATTTATTTTTATTTTTTACTGACATATTTATGTGCTGCAAACTTAAGTGGGGTATGTTTTGTAGGTTGGTTACTAATATGTATTACACATGGGCTAACTTTAGTAGCAGGCATTTTAGGAATAACTCATGTTCTTGTTGCTGGAGGGACAGATTCATAACCCAGAGGCTCCCTTCACTCTGGAATAAAATCCCAGTCCAGGTTAGGCAGAGTCCCTCACTGACTCTCTCCAAGAGGAATCTTGATGAGTGGATGGTAGATCGTAGGTTTACCCCGGGTATCACTTCTGTGTCACTGTTAGACAGAGGCACAGTATACTAACCTCGAAAAAAGGCATAGCAAAATTAATTTAAAATGGGTGGCGAAAGCCAAACACACTCTGGCTAGGCTTATAAATGCCCTAGGGCAGATAGCCTAGTATGAACCTATGAACCTATTAATGCATGATTTACCCAGAGCTGGCTTTGACCACTCAGACTTCATCATGATAAAACCATCTGAATAGTGGGTAAAATCCTGCATTACCCACACCCAAAAGAGCTATTGCTATTATACAAAAATCCTATTTTAAAATGAAATTTCTTACTTTAAAATTCCCCAGTGAGATTACCTGCTTTTAGCAAGAGTCAGGTGGTAGGTTGCAGGGTAGCATGCAGGTTCGGTGGGTGGCTTACCCTCTCCCCAGTGAAACATCCCCCTTCCTTTCGGTGGCTCTTCAGAGTTCTGTTGCAGTTGCCCTTGAAGGGGAAGTGCGCCTCGGCACCCTGAATATCCCCCCCTCGGTTCACTGTGTAACTTGTACATGGCAGAATGGGCTAGATAGACTCAAGCTCCACATGCAAGAGGCACAGTGCTCCTGCTACGTGTCACCCACGAAGTCAGTTACAGGCTCCTCCTTCCCAGCCCTCCACCCCAGGATGAGCAAAACAGGCAATTTCTGCTCATTCCCAACTTTCCCTGCCAGCTTCTACAGGCACCCAGGTCACCTGCAGTGCAGTCAGGTCTTTATCCCTTTGTGCCATGCAGCTGACTGTTAATTCTGTTCTTCATAGATATGAGCAATAGATTAAAAAGTGATCTTTTGGGGCTATCTACATTAAAATATTACCCTCGAGCTGTGGCAACTATGCCAGCTGCTGCAGATGAAGTGTGCCTCAGTCCACTGTACCAATATTTTTATCTTGGTTTCAACAAAACCCAACCAACCTGCCTTCTTGTTGACTCCCAACCCAAAATAATCAAATAAAAACAAAGCCAGTGAAAACATCAAGTCTTCTGGTATCATTTCATCTAACTAAACTGGCATTTTTCCCCCCTTTCCGCTGAAGTCAACAGTCCCCACCGTCTAACAGAGGTTATAGTACAATACTTTTAAGTCTTCTTTTCCCTTCTATGTATATAAAAGCACAGTCTCTTTTAAGGCAAGAGACTCTCCAGCATGCAATGTTCCCACATATATAAATACATCAACACACCATACGTAATTATGAGTCATCTTAGCTCCCCACCTATGCCATTCTGTGCTGTCGTTACACCTTGTACGCACTAAAACATTAAACTTCTCTACACGTATTGGTCTGTAAATGTTTACACTGCTAGAAGGTGGGCCTCATACAATATTTAAAATTGCAGAATTTTCAAATTATGACAAAATAGTTTTTCACTTGCTTGTTCTGGAAGGAAGGATTTGCACTAAAAAATTCAGTCTCATCGGCAGGTTCCATCCAAGTACTTGTTATTTCCATCAGTTACTTAAAGACTTTTTTTCTCTAATTACGAAGTAATGTCCCACAGCTTTCCTGAAGCTATTCACATTAAATTGCTCTTTCCTTTATTATGTCCAAAGTCCCCATTCTCACTCATTCATTGCAGACTTTTTACTAGCTTAAAACCACAGCCCACCAATTCACACATTTTTCAATATGCCTGTCGGTTTCCATACTGTAGCCTACATGCAATATCCAAAACAGTGTACTTTTCACTCATTCATGACCTCAGCCTCTACTGAATCCGATCCTGCATGATAATGTGAGAATTTAAAAAAATTTCAAACTATATAAACTCCCTTCTTGTGTTCATCCACTAAATACATTTTACGTGCTGTCTCAATACTGTAAATGAGCTCATACTTGAAATCTGTAATCGCAGCTTTGCAAACTTCTGTTAGTTTTCAAAGATTTGACATTAATATGAATGAGCCATCTACCCTGGGTAAAACATTACTTTAAAGCAATTCACTAATCTGACAGCTGCCACTCCTCTAATGCGAAGCAAAGTCAATTTGGGCATTATGCTCTAGAACAGACATACCCAATTGTTTTCAAACACAAATTAAGATAATTTGTCAGGCTACTGGCATCGAGGAAATCAGTTATGAAGTTTACACTTTGTGACACTTGTGAATACACATTTTGTCATTTTTAAACGCTCAGAATCCATACCCAGGAAACATTCATTTAGAATGCATTAAGTTTGCATGTTGCTTTTCAGACATAACCTCCTTCATTCCAACAGGTAGCTTTTTTGTTTTTTTTTTAATTGAGAAGTACAGCCATCATATAAAACTTGCATTTATTCTATCAACTTGCTCAGTTTAGGTATCAGCTTTAGTTCATAATACATTTTTCTGCTCTGTATATCATAAAAAAAAGTTTTCAAAATATTAAAAAGATAGTACAGTGCACAGTGGATAGTGGTGTCTCCTCACAGCAACAGGTTTCTGGTTCGATTCTTGGATGGGGTGCCTTCTGTGCAGAGTCTGCATGTCCTCCCTGTGCTCTCATGGGTTTCCTCCGGGTACTCCAGTTTCCTCCAACATTCCAAAGACATGCAGTAGGTGGACTGGACACTCTAGATTGGCCAAAAGTGTGTGTGCGGAAGAACTACTGCAGCAAGGCTAGCCACCAAGTGGTGTAAACCTTGACTCTAGATGACTGTCACTGGGTCAGGGTTTCACTTCAACAATGTGCAAAAATGGGAAAAAGGGTTTGTGGATGGAATCACTGCAGACTACACGACACTGAACAGTGGTTTAACTGCTGGGGGGGGGGGGTAACCAGGAAAGGGAAGGGAAGTTTTCCAATTGGGTGGTGGGGAGATAGATGCTTGGCCCAATGCCTTAGTAACACCCAGCAAAGACTTTATTTCACTGTGGATCCTGCAGGCAGCTACTACTGGGCTTATATGTGCTTGTCAAGCAGTGTACACCCTGCAGATGGAACTGGAAACATGAAAGACTGAGCAGGCCCTGAAGACCTGTACTGAAGGAGTCTCACAATGACAGCCACTGGGTAAGGGTTGAGGCTCATTTACAAGTACCTCATCTCATTGCTATAGGGGAGGTGCTAGATAGATCCTCAGACTAGGGACAATTAGAATCTACCCTTAAACACAGAGGTCCTGATTTGGGAGGGATGATGCCAGATCCTCAGGCTGCTGGAAAGAAGACTTTCCCAAGAGAAGTGGCTCTGAACAACTGCAGTCAAGGACAAACAAGTCTTAGCTGCTTAGATGACAGCCCCTCCAGGTGACCAAAGGGGAGCTGATGGCCAACAGGGAAGATGGGGCAATAAAGCATATAAATAAATGCAGTAAAGCATATAAATAAAAATGTGACTTATTTTCCCAGATGACCTTTCACTGTACCGCATGAAAATTCAGACTTGCATATGAAGTGAAGCGACATCTATTAAAATCATTAAAACAGAAATGCCAAGTATAGACCGGTCATTTAAAATTAATCAAAACAAACAGAATTCTGATTTAAAATACAATGCTAAAGTTCATTTACCCTCAACTTTTAAGAAATTTGATTTTCCATGCATTTAATATGCAACAGTTCCAAAATGCTTTGGCTTTACCAGGACCACAAAAAGACTGTAAAACATTTTGAAGAAGCACAGGGGAAGCGAGCATTAGGAATCATACTTTGCAAATACAAGGTTCTGTGGGTCACCGACCAGTATTTTCACAATGAATACTTCATCAGTCCACCTTATGGCCATGGTTGGCTCCTCTCCATCACTTTTTTTTCCTTTTTATGGCCCTGTCACCTACTCGCCACAGTGGCTATGGCCCTTCTTGACACATTAATTTTACATCCCTTACAGGCATAAAGTTTTGACCTAACAATCGCTCTGACATGGGTTCCACTTACAGGAGATTACTAGGCTATCGTCCTGGAGGTCATTTTAAGACCAGCCATTTCAACTCAATGTATTGCCATAGAAGTGCTAGTCAGTACCCAAGACTACATTTAGTGATGACTACCCACGTCCAGGAGGGTTGTGTGCTTTATCCCTGGTAAGACTTTACAGTGTCCCATCCACTCGTTCTGGTTCCTCTTGAACAGTGTCACAGAGGTGCTTTGTTTCATAATGCAGGGAACAGATTCCCCACTGTGTCAATTCAGAAAAATGGTCAGTTGGGAAGGATACAACAGAGTAATCAAAGAACCCTACCGTATAACAGAAAGCTAATTTTTCCTTCTGTGCACTACCTTCTTTCCGCAGGTCACACATACTGGGATAAAGCAAACTAAATGCTCATTATCCTGACTCTGGCTGACTGAAACCCTATGTACAGCCCCCCCAACGATGCTGGTCACATCTCACAAGGGTTTAGTATACAGGCCTAACAAAGACTTTTGGTACTTTTGCAAAATCCGACATATGTGTTTCCCATGACATATCGCAGTTCTATTCAGGATTAGTGTCCCACCTTGTATTCACGGACTGCAAAGATGGGCTCTGATTACCAAGTTGATCCCTCAATGGATAAAGTGGATAATTTTGAAATAAATGAATGTTTGAGACTTTCCCTGTAGCCACTGCAAGGCATCATGCACTGTACTATTAAGCACATCAAACCTTTCTGGACATCCGAGTCATGGCCATTTATTTACTTGTTGGCACTCATCTGCAAACAGCTGCACAACCATCTGAAGAGAACCAAGCCAAATTTATCTGAAATGCGTATGAGGCAAAAAAATGTTTAACTATGTGACTCAAAGCCTAAATAGTATTTACACCTAGTTTAGGGCAAAGCCAGACACAGGATAGTCAGCTTCTGTGCAACGGTTAATCCTGTTTGTTTCATATTAAATCTATCTAGTGTTAGGCAAGCCTAGCTCTGCTCAGAATTCTGCTGTTTTATTACAAAACCATTTTTGACTATTAACAGATCTTTGATTAAAAAATAAACAATTCAAGCTTGAATGAAAAAGGCTCTTAAGATACTCTCTCTCTCTTTTTAAAAGTCTGCAAGTATCCCATTACAGTATCTGGTACAGAAACACCAACTGTAAGTCTGGTACTGACCAGACAGCCTTGCCATTACCTAGCTGAAACACCAGAAACAGCGCATGTTATACTGATGTTCCCCGAGACAGAAAAGCAGACAAAGCTACTCTTTCTTTGCGAAATGAATTCAATGATGCCCTGCTTTTTTCGATATAAAGCACACAATGCTTTATTCACCAAGTGCACATACCTGCTCTGTAAGAGATAGTACAGAGGAAGTAAAAAAAAGTCTATGTTCAAATGATTTCTAAGTTAGGACTTTCTCTAAAAGGCTACACACTCAATGTTACTCTTTCTCCATAAGGTAAACCGCATAATGCTTTATTCATAAGTGTAACTAGATAAACTATCTCATATGCAGACGATACTAACTTATTGTACTTAGTCAATACCTCTGGTCTGTACTATACCTCTGGAAACTTGACACTTTGTGAACATCTGTTTAAAGATTAAAAGAAAACTAGTGTTGTACATCTGTATCAAACTATGCACCCAAAATTCTATGTTCTTTCACTGCACTACTACAACCTACTTTTACTAGGACATTGCTGATATGTACACATCATACGTATGTATGCATCCAAGGGCGCCCGCAAGCAGCTGCAAGGGGATGCACTTGCACCTCCCTGGAACTAGCTGGCTGGGAAATTAATTTTCGTTTGTTTTTTTTTAAGGGCGTTTTTCTTTACGAACGCCCTTTATGTACAGCCGCACAGACGGAGCAGGTGTTTGTGATTTGTTTACGTCTTCTCCATCTGTGCAACCGATGGATTACGTTTTCATCTTCCGCGTGGAATTTGAATTTCAGGAGATGTTTGGACTACGGACAAACGTACAAGTGAGAGGTAGGTGTGTTTTAAGTGTTTAAGAGGTGTGTGTGTGTGTGTGTGTGTAAGAAATAGGTAGGTAGGGGTGTGTGGATGTAAGAAGTGGATAGAGGTGTATATGTATTGTTTATATAAGAAGTAGATAGAGGTGTATATGTGTTGTTTATATAAGAAGTAGGTAGGGGTGTGTATGTGTTTATGTAAGAAGTAGGTAGGGGTGTGTATGCGTTTATGTAAGAAGTAGGTAGGGTTGTGTATGCATTTATTTAAGAAGCAGGTAGGGGTTTTTGTGTGTGTGTGTGTGTGTGTGTGAGTGCTGTACGAAATAACATGAACAGCAGTGAAGTGCAAGCAAGAGGATATTCAGAGGCATAAGTAGCGCAGAGCTTTAGGGGAAATAGTGTGACATGCACGATATGCAAATTACTGCATAATGGTGTGGAAATGAGGTTATACATGCAAACAAGGCACAGGGAATATGCAAAGAGTGGCACTGAAAATTGCAGAGTGATTTGGAAATGTACAACATAGGTGCACAGGGATGCAGTGATCTCCTGAACACCAGGAAATGCCAGTCTACAGGATGGCAGAATGCAAGTGATAGCAGCAGCTATAGCAGGCATCATATGTTAGTGGCCACTGACAGAGCAAGAGCCTCTAACATTGCATGCCAAGGTCCTCCTTATGAGTTTAGTGGTTACTGCCAATGTCTGATGTATTTATGATAGTGCAACTTCTGCCATGCATCCTGTTCTGTCCCCTATCCCGGTGTTACCCTGACTTGCCGCTCTCTGCGCCTTGTTATCCAGTCCTTCCAATCACCAAGCTTCCATTCTCTATTAGCATGTTTCTACCTATTGATGATGCCACTGTTTGTATAAATATCACCATGCCCGTCTATATCTGCAGTTTATGTTTGACTGTGTGCCTCCACAACATTCCCTTCTCTCTCTGTCTACCTCTCCAACAGCCCATTCCACACTACTTTCCCCAGCTACCATCTTTTTCTAAAAAAAATGAGACCCTTTTCCACAAAAGGTACCCTTGTAACCATCCACGTATTGCTTATGGTTGACCCCCTGGGTTTCCTTTGTTATCCCTTTTTTCTTTTTTTTTCTTCTCTTGCACTTCCTCCCCATTAATATGAGAAACTGGGCTGTCACTTTGCTTTTGTGGCCCTTGGTGGCCTGAATTTCACTGCACAAGAGTGATGATGAGGAGGAAAGTAACTGCTTCTGTGAGCACACAGTGTTTTGCAGAGTCATGCACTCTTTCCGTGACATTCACATCTACAGTCGGGGGGGTTCAAAACTTGGCCATACCTCTCAATTGTATAGGTTATTGCAGAATGTCCAGATTTGTCATCAATTTTTGGTGAAAGCCTGTTTAAAAAAAAAAAAGCTCCAGTACAAACATAAAACATTGCAGAAATGCAGTAACTGAAACATCTAACAATATCAAAATTGCACTCTCAAATAATGTCTATAAAAAATGGCAAACAGAATACAATAAGTAGTTTGAAGAGGACCCCCCCCCCCACACCCTGATGTAAATCTGTTATGTATACTAACTCAGTTTGCATAAAATTGGAGAAAGGGGAAATATGCTGTCACAAAAGGAAATACTGACAGCCCAGATATCTGGAATTTTGTAAATAATTCTATGTCATTTGTGAATATTGATATGATTCATACAGAAGTGTGTGTGCAAAGGTGTAAAGTACTGAGCAAAAATGTAATACAGCATGCCCTGCCAGCTTAGAATAGAAATGTATATAAACTATTGTAACTGTGTAAATGTATATGTTTTAACAAGTGAAACTAGAACAGAGTTGTGTCCTAGCTGCCTGTTGCACATTTTTGCTGCATGTTGTGAGAGAATGATACTGACAGTTTTACATTTTTTTATGGGGCTGCTATCAGCCATTAGGGATAGAGTGGCATTTGCATCCATGTTAACTATTGCCTGCCTGGAGGTGGCCTTACCTAAGGTATAACTGCTGTCTGAATTAATTTTGGCCTGTCAGACATCACCCATTATTTCTGTAGCAGTATGTAGTACTTCTGCTCTGCTCCTGTGTCCACCCCTTGTTAGAATGCTGTGCCACAATAACTGTTAACAATTAGTTCCAGCTGGAGTGTTTTGATGTACACCTGAACTTTTTGCGGTCTGCTGAAATACAAGCCTGCACCAGATTGAGTTGTGCTACTGTTTTCTATCTGTGCATATTTCAAATGTTTACATGTAGTTATTAGTATTTTTATTTAAAGTATGTATGCACCTTAAGTTCAAAAGTTTTCAGACACTGTGGGATTGGGAGTTCCTGTAACTTCAATTGTGCTACGTATAAACAATTTGGTTTGAAATTTGGAAAACTTTTTATTGGACATTGTCCTGGTGTGACAAGACATTGGCTGCTGGTTAAGTTTTATAGTTTGTTACTCTTTCTGAATAAATATATTTTTGATTTTTTTTTTTCTTAAAATACCACGCTGCACTCAAGTTTAGAGATGGGTTAGTATTTGGAATAGTAAACTTTCAAAATATGAAATGTGGTGACATTAGATCTGTTTATTTTATTAAACATGGGGTTTTGTTTACTTAGTAGTTGTTGCCTGACCCTGTTGAAGGTGAAGCTCCAGTAGGTGCATTGTAAAACCCATCTTGGCCAAATAAAGGTATCGATTGCTTCACCTCTGTGTTCCAGCTTCTGCCCATATGCAGATGGTTAAATAGGAAATGGCAAATAGAATATTTTGCTGTACTTATCAGGAGAATTATGTTGTGCTGTTTGCATTGTTGTCACATCTTCAAGGAGTGCTGATTTTTGCTGGTGATCTACCTTAATTGATAAGGAAGTCCCAAACATAAACATTTTTTTGGAGAGTGGCTAGCATTACAAATCACAGCACGTCAGACCAAAGAGGGGGAGTTGTTGTTATTAACTGTTTTTAATTACTTCTTACTTTGAGGCAGAAATTTGTTTTCTTAGTAGATTAATAGATATTTTAATGAAGTGTTGCACTGGTTGCATTCAGGATGGATTAGCATTGTCTTCTGCAAGTAGTTTTGATTTAAGCATATTGCAAAGTAACTCCCAAAGAGACAGTGTTCTTGTCACTACAGGATGTTTACTAAGGTGAGAGTATGCAAAGAACTACATATATAACGTTATCATGGAGAACATAACATTTACTACAGGTTTAAAAAGACATGGCTTACTAATTTACAAATATGCAGAGAGACATGCACAGTACGTTTAACTGTTATGTTCTGGTGTGTATGCATTTTTAATATATGCTGGAGTCTTTATTGCTGCTTATCGAGAAAAGCTGTTTTCTAGACTATAAAGGTTAGAAAGAGGTGTTTTATACACTTCAAGGATTGTGACAAGTTATGAGCAGTTTACAAATCATAAAGCATTATCTTCTTCCCCTGTCATACTGTATATTTTTATTTAACTGTTTTATCAGTTAACATTAAGTAATGTGCATTCAGTTACAGAATAGTATAGTAAATTCACAGAGAGCCATAGTTTGGTTTCTGTTACATGATGTACTTTTCTTTTTTTTTGAATCCACATAAATGTCAGATTTTTTTTTTTTTATTTTACATTTGTTTACCGGGGAGGTCTGACCGGACAAAGCTGTCCATTTTCAGCAGAGGCCCAGGGAGAAAAGCTCCAGAACAACTGCTAACATACTATACACAAGATATTTACATGAGCATCGTAGTTTACATAGTTATAAAATATAGCAGATATATGATTGCATAAGATATTTACATAAGCATAATGGTTTAGACATACAATTAAAAGTATAGTAGGTAGTAACATATGATTGTTCATACAGTATGTTTAGTAGAGAAAATGTTGAAGATGTACTAAAGATAAGACAAGAAAGGAAAAACTAAAAAAAGCACTAGCCAGATTGTCAAAGCAGGAAAATATAGACAAGTTCATGTGAGATTCATTGACATTTTAAGGGAAACTGTGAAGACTGTGCATAAACACATATTCCTATCTAGAATTCATACCTCAGCCTCAACCTCTTAGAGCAAAAAATCTGGACAAAGATTAAAATGATGGGGGGACAAGTAGGGAAAGATTTTAAATATTGCTCTTACAAACATAGAAAGTTGATAGAATAATAGGTTTTGCATTAGCATGAAATTTCTGAAGGATGTGGACTCTTCAACTCAAATGTTTATCATTATTTAATGACTTCAATCCTCAGCTATTTGCCAGAAAAGTACAGATTTTAGGAAGAACACACAAAAAAATATGAGGCAAAAATCTGGACATTCTGCAAAAATCTGTTCAGTTGAGAGGTATAATGGTGCTTACTGCAGTACTAAGTTTTCTATGCATAAACATGTACAAAAGCAAAAATCAATTAGTTTTATGTATTTATTTTTTGTTGTTGTCCAGGTTAGCATGATGCACATGTTAATCATTGGTGCAGCTGAAACACATCAGAAAATGTTTTTTTTTTAATCCCATACCTGACACCTTTTTTGTTTGTTTTTGTTCAGTAACATCACTGATAGAAGATCTGCAAGATATTGACTACAAAGGTAGTAGTAGCCCATTGGATTCTTTAGGTTGTCTTATAACTTCAAAGCCAATGCATCAAACAAGAAGCGATCATTCAGATATAGCAGCAATATGATATAGGTTCATTACTGACGGCAATTTGTTTTCAGAATTTTTCACGTTGTAGGTTTTGCATCATTTTAAGATGCAGATAAAATAAGTTGAACTGAGCAGTGTTAATGGTGGAAAAGCGAGACATCAGTGAAGAAACTAATGAGTCAAGATAGGCAATATAAATACTTGTTCTGTAATAACTCTCAAAATCCACGCCTACTGTGTTTGCTCGGTGTGTCGACTGCAAATCCTTGGCAACACTAACTCAATACTAAATTTATCTGCTAGTGATCTTGCCTTACTGAGAATGTCATTCCTAAAGTGTTCTTCAGCATGGTTGCGGTGCTCCTTGAATATTTCAATGAGTCTGTTGATGTGTCGTTGAGCCTCTACTATATTTTATTTATTTATTTATTTATTTGCATTTGTTTAACCAGGATAGTCCATTGGGCTCAAGAACCCGTTTTCAATGGAGTCCTGGGGAGAAAAGCTCCACATACATTTTTAACAGAGAATGAGGATATACATAGACATTACATGGGGTTCAACATGAGAAAAGTAACAAATACAGAGGAAATACATATACATTTGATGGGGTAAAACATAGTACAATTTACGTAATTAAACATGCAGAGACATCTGAAACAAGGAAATAAGAGTTACACCAAATTTATAAAAACAAATATATATATATATATAGAGAGAGAGAGAGTTAGTGTAGTATACAGGTAGGCCAAGGGTAATGCTGCCTGGTGTTCATACAGTCAGAACTGAAAGAGTTACTAGAGTAAATAGTAGGTTATGAGGGGTGAGAGCAGGAGCATTGCCATGTGGAGGTTAGATAAGAGTGGAGTGATTTTTTGAAGGATGGGAGGCTTGTAATGGTATGAATAGAGGGAGGAAGGGAGTTCCATAAGTGTGCTAGTGAGAAGGACAGGAGATTTTGTCCAGGAGGGTGGAGGGGTCTATGAATTTCTATGAGATTTTGATTGTTTGATCTTAGATGTCTTTGTGTGTGGTGCATTTTAAAGGTAGAAGAGAGTGAGGGGCAGAGGGATGGCTGGAAAATCAGTTTGTGAGCATATGTGAGTTGGGTATATGAGAGGTAGTTGGGTAGTTCTAACCATTTCAGTTTGTGGAGTGGTTCACAGTGGTGTGTAGATGATTTGTTAGAAGTGGCAAATTTGGCAATTTTATTGTAACAAGAGGATAGTTTGGTTTTGAGGGAAGATTGAAGGTTAGTGAGAAGGGGTGCTCCATAGAGGAGGGAGGGTAAGAGAAATGTAGTTGAGAGTGTAATTCTTGGTAGCTGAGCTGAGAAAGCGATTATGACGGTAGAGCATTCCAAGTTTTTGGTGTGTTTTTTTTTATGTTTTTTAGCAGATGGGAGTGGAATTTAAACTGGTCATCGATTTGGACTCCTAGTAGTTTGGTTATATCAAGTTGAACAGACTGAAACATCTGGGCAACAGGCTCAAGAACTGATGAGTAATTTGCAATAATGAAGAGAAAAATAAGAAACGTGCATGAAGAGTAAGCGCTGAGTAACATATGTGCATTTTGTCTGGTTTCACCAGCAGTGCTCTTCTGAAGATTAGCCAGGCAGTCAAATATTTTCTCAAAGTTCTGACTAACACACGAATGGATTTATATTTCTCAGTCCATCATGTCTCACACAGAAGAGGTATAGTTGGTGCCAATGCTCATCGTTTTGGACTATCATGGAAAAAATAATCTTCTTGATAACACCAACAGCACTACTTATTTCAGGAACATCTTTCAGATCATAGACTACAAGGTTTAGTCTGTGAGATGTGCAGTGGATAAAGGCTGTTTTTGGATACTTTTCGCAAATCTTTGCCTGACCACCATTCTGGATGCTTGCCATTATGAAACAGCCATCATAGCCTGTCTGAGTAATTTTTCCAGGTCTAGACCGCACTTTATGCATTCACTGACAATGACATTTGATACAGACTGTGCATCTCTCACAACAATGGGAACAAAAACCGTAAACTCTTCTCGAATACAATCATAATCAACAAACCAAATGCCCAATGACAACTGCTCAATGTCTGAGATATCTGCAGTTTCATCTGCCAATACACTAAATCCAACTGCCCTGTTTGCTGCACAAACAATCTCCTTTTGAAGTACGTGTTCGTATTCTGCCAACAGCTCATTTTGCACCCTATGGGATGTGTACCAAGCATTTCCTGCAGCTGCTTCACTGTGCTGTTTCAGTATTGTGTCACCAAGCTTCAATACGAAACACAAATTTCCAGAGCCTTCTTTTCCACAGAGAGGAATGTCAAGGGTTGCACAGTAAATAACGGTAGATACAATTGGTTCCAATTTATTTTGGTTCTCTGCAATTTGTTTTGCTACTGCTGCATCTAGCTGTGGAATAACAGCTGTTTCTGGCTTCTGTCGTGTTCGTGTATGAGAAAAATTGGAAGCATCTTTAGTAGAATTGTGCCATGGTGATTGCATGTGATTTCTTGCAAGACTCATTGAAGGCATTATATTTTGTGCACACACTAGTGATGAAGCTGCCTTGCAACCCACGGTGAAGTGACTGAGGAAATAATACACAAGTTAAGTAGAGTGGGCCTTTCAAGAGAGGAGAAAATGCAAGCCACGATGAGTACTGAGGCAACCAACTATATCTGAATATAGTTGGTTAATAAATAATGACGTTCATTTCAGTTTCAGACTTCATATCATTCAGAAAATTAATTCTAACACAAATCCTTTTATTCTAGCAACTTTCTAATGTGTCCCTAGTTTTGGGCCTTTATCCCCAATATTATAACAGGCTTTGTCCAGATTTCTTGAGTTAACAGATTGAGAGGTATGGTGTGTGTGTGTGTGTCTGTCTGTATGTTTGTATAAGAAGGAGGAAGCATACCCCTCAGCTGTCCAGGTTTTTGGAGAATGTCCAGATTTTGCCCCATATTCCTCCTAAAAAGCATTGAAGTTGCTAAATAATGACATACATTTGAGTTTTAGATGTCATATCCTTTAGAAAAATGCATACTAACATAAATCCTGTTATTCTAGCAATGTTCTAAGTTCATGAGAACAATATTTATAATCTGCTCCTATTTACTTTAGGCTTTGTCCACATTTCTTGCACTTAGGAGGTGTGTGTTAGAGAGAGTGAAATGCCCTAGAGTTATAGCAGGTGGAATTTATTTTCAAGCGCATTTTCAAGGAATTGTGAGCTTCCAGGGAAGAGAGTTTTACTGCTGCTCATGCTAAGCCTGCTTAAAATGTGCAACTGTTTTGTTTAGCAAATAGTATCACTATTGTGGTATAGAATTTTTAAAGCAGCACAGCGGGTAGCATACTTGCATCTTGATACAGACGGCTGAAGGTTCTACTCCCACAACATGTAGATTTGTATTTTAAGGGGGTGTATGTCCTCCTTTGGATGAGATGCCTAATAACTATGAACTTGTTTTTCAGCTTGCCACCCATTCCCTATTGCAATATACCAGCTTACCATTTTTTTTAATATGACGTAGGCAATTTATTTTTCAAGGGCAGCAGGCAGTGAATTTGTAGATGAAACACTGAAATATAAAGTTGCTTTCTAGCAACAACCTCTTCACTGGTTTCAGATCTCTTTAATGTGGAATTATTCAGATGAGTTTTACTTCTGCAAAGATTCTGCATATTGATTGATATTGGTGGATTGTATGACAGAGGTTTGAGTAGAGGGGCCCTTTATGGTTGAAATGTTCTGAATTGGGCAGGTTGTCATTAATGGTTCATATGATTTGTTTCATTGCTTAAAGGAAAAATGTTCAGAACTATAAATTTAAAACACACACTAACAAGTGGTGCTGTATTATACAAGGGATATAATTCAATTATTATATAGTATAATTAATACAGTCAGGAAGGTGAATCAAATAACTTTTGCATGGTTCTAAAAATGTGTGCAAGGAGCCTATGATTTGAAAACAGCCCAAAGGTAAACTTACCCTGCCACTGGCCAGATGCATTTTCTTTGTATGCAGGTTTCAATGTTGTTTTGGTGAATGTGGGTTTCAAAGGTAGAGAAGTTTTAATGCTAGGTCTGTTTTCATTGTAAGACTATTGCTTTGTTTAGGTTTAGTAAATGTCTATCAGTGTTTGTGCTATAAAATTTGAAATAAAAGTTGTAAATGAAATCCAAATATCTGTAATCATTGTAGAAGTAAAGCATAAAACGGTATGCACACAGAGAGATTTGAACAGTGTCTATGACAAATGGGGAAAAATAGCCAAGTATTGGGACACTGGAATGGCTGCGTGGGCAGCAGAAAGGGTGGGGCTGCATGGGCGGGGCTTGGGTTTGCACCCTCCTGCAAAAAAATCCTGAGGGATCCCTTGTATGCATCCCGTAATTCTAAGTTTGTGAAATTACTCTCATTCATACCATGCTTTCAAAAGTTAACAATGCTACTAGATATACACTTGCTGCTGTTATACAAGAAATCACCCCCTCCCAGGTCCCCTCCGAAAAAACAGCTCTGATCAGCAGGAGTAACTCAGTCAATGACTGTTCGTATTTCTGCCATCCTTTGACAAGTTTATAGCGCTCAGTCCTAAGCACAAGTTACATCCTAAAAATACAATTACACAAAACTGCTACTGTTGGCACTTAACAAGAATAAAACTTAAACAAGTCAATATATTCTTTGATGAAATAAAAATAAAATACTATTAACCAACGCTCCTTACTTCAATTATTTCTTATTAAGCACTGAGGCGGTAATCACCTTTTGCAAATTCCTACTTTTTGACCCCACACAATGAAGTCCGATTCCATATCATACAGGGATCAAGCCTCGACTGCGACCCAGACAGAGACCAACCAGTACTTTCTGTGATGATGCAGACGGGCAGCGGAGGGTTATAGAGAATGGCCAATGTTGACTCATTCAGTCTGGTGGGAAGGAAGACAGTCCAACACAGTGCATTGCCGATACCTACAGCATAAGAAACATGCTTAGCTATGCCAAGCCACATTCAACTTGTAGGCAGCCTTTAATGGGCCTGTGCAGAAGTGTAAGCCCACACAGAAAACACACCTGAGGTTCTTCAGTGCCCAAGTGCTCATATCAGCCACTTGGGAGGGGTTAGAGTCATAACAGCAAAAGTCCCCACAGTTGCCTGGATGACATTCTCCTGTGATTTGCCCTCATAATACTGGAGGAAGACTGGGCTGACAAATCATGTAAATGCAGATGGCTGGCAAACAGCGGAAGAATAACAGAAATATTTTGCACAATTTCTGTACCAGCTGGTCAGCTTACTCACTGTTTTCTGATAGACCACGTATCATTTGTGGTCCTAATCAAACTGCTTGCTTCTTAAGACAGTTCTGTTTTGTCGTTCAACTCCTCCCAACTTCTCTTACTGCAGGATGCTCACTAGAATCCCACCCCTTCATGTTTTCTGTGTTGTCCACACCCCATAAAACCACAGGTAATTTTGAGTGAGGCTGATAAAGGTCACCAGGGTTCTACCTCATACTATATTCTATGGACTGTACAATTCTGAAGCCCCAGAATCTCAAACAGCTGACTAACAGATTGCAAATACAAAACTGTCCGAATTAAACAGTGCACTAAAAAAAAAAACAAATGCCTGTCACTTTTTTTTTAAAAGTAAATTTCTCTGACTGCAGCCAACCACCATCTGCACAGTGAGAAGTTAATTCAAAAACATCTCCACCATCTGGAATAATCAACCTAATCAAAAAATGTTTCTCTTCCACTATCTCAGAGAATAACCAACCTCATCCCAAAATATTTCTCTTCCACTGTCCCTCCCAGATATAGTTAAGTGCCAGAGCAGTAACTAGGGCATGCAGAAGGGGATGGAAGCCCCAAACTCAAGTCATTAGGGGCTCAATCAGCAAGTGCAGGCATTCAATTAAGAAGCCATAGGTGATATCAGATACCACACACCCGCACTTCTATTTAGTAGCTCATCATGTTAGTAACTACAGCAAGCAGCTTGTTATGGTTCCAGTTCAGAAGCCTCCAATTTCTGTTTAGGGGAGGTGGTCTAGAGAACTGCTGTACCTCATAGGTTCCATAGGTGTTTACTAGGCTAACGACCACAAAGGCCTTTTTATGCCTAGCCATGCATCCCAAAACTGTAACAAGTTCTGATACCCTTGATAAGTGCAAGCATGTGCCTAGGAGATTAACCATTTACAGGTTATCTCTACCCAACAGAGACATAGGTGCCAGGGATGAATTTCCGGTTTCCCATCCAACTGTCCAAGCTGCATTTGAATTGGGTTAGGGAGGAACTCTGCTTCACATGGATGAGGAGCCTGTTTTACAGATAGGGTAGTCTCTGGGATACATACTTATCTCTCCAGCATGTCCTACTTAAATCTCTAGAAAGGGTAATTCTGGTGCGGTTTGTTTGTGGATATGCAGGAGGTCCATCAGAGTGGGGGTCTGACAATGCCCTGTATGACAGGCATAGATCTCCCCTCAAAAGCCTGTAGGAGACATAACATATGGATAGGGCCTTGAGGCAGTCTGCGCAGGATATGCTGCTTACACCCTGTATTCTTTCTGTGGACATTCCCATTGTTGGATATGTCTGGTTAGGTACATACCAAAGGGGGGCATTGTACTCAATGATAGGTCTGATGAATGCCAAATACAGTAGAACAATGACTTCCTTGGACTTAGATGCCATACCTTTGTTTATACGCTGGGCAACATAGAATGATTTCCTCACCACTGTAGACACGTGATGATCAAAGGCTAGATTACGATCTGTGTGTGTTCTTAAGTCCCTGATTACTGGGTCAACTCTAAGGGGTGTGTTGTCAATATGATGGCTACTAAGGATGGATGACTTCCCAAAGGATACTATTATGCATTTCTTGGCATTTAGTTTTAGTCCATGGCTCTGACACCAGTTGTTTGTCTGTCAGCCCCTCCTGGAGAACATTTGTGTCAGTGAGATTGAATGACCGCTCATAATTTGCAATCATCTGCAAATTTAGTCAGCCAGAGACTCCAAAAAGGAGCGGTCCAAGGACTGATCCCTGAGGGACTCCACTTGTGACTGGCCTCTTTGTAGAGGTAGACTCCCCAATTTTAACTCCCTGGGTCCTGTCTGTGAGCTAGCTATGGTTCTGTTCAGTGCTCACCAACCCTTCAGTACCTTCCAGTTTCTCCATTCCCATTTTTTCCTGCCACAGATCATGAAGGCCACACTTTCTTCTTAATTAAATCTCTCAGTGTTTCAGTAAGAATGTGTCAACCCACATGTTATATAGGAGGCCACGTTCTTTTCGTGACTTTCATTGTTGGTCACTACCCACAGCTTAACATGTTTAGAATGTCTTGCTGAGATCAGTGACGTGCTACACAGCACACACTAGCTAAAATGAAACTCTACCACAAAGCAAGCGGAAAAAAACTCCAGGTGAACAGCAGAGGTATTAGTTATGCTGCAACAAAACAAACCGTTAAGTTTTGTCATTTCTCTCCCATAGGTTCATAGGTTGATACTAGGCTATCTGCCCTAGGGCATTTATAAGCCTAGCCCGAGTGTGTTTGGCTTTCGCCACCCTTTTAGATTAGTTGACTGTGCCTCTGTATAGTAGGTCACAGAAGGTAGCCCTTTTAAGGTTAGTTTACTGTACCTCTGTCAAGCAGGGACACAGAAGAGATCCCAGGGTTAAACTTAAGATCTCCCATCCATTCGTCAAGATGTCTCTTGAAGAGGGTCAGTGAGGGGCTCTGCCTAACATGGATTGGGATTTTGTTCCAGAGTGAGGGGAGTCTCTGGGATATGAATCTGTCCCTCCAGCATGTCCTATTTATTTCTGTGCTGAGGTTCAAGTCCCTGGGGCGTGTAGCTCTAAGGGATTTGGATTTCCTGAGGTGAAGCATGTCCATTAATTCTGGGTTGGACATGGCCTTATACGTCAGACACATATCGCCACTGAGTAGGCGGTATGCAACTGAGTAGAGCTGGAATTTCTTTAGCCAAACTGCATAGGGCATCTGTTTGAACCTCTTGATCCTCTTGGTGAGATACTTTTAGGGTCTTTCCAGTTGCTGCAGGTGTCGGGTAAGGTACATCCCAAATGGGGCATTGTATTCAATTATGGGCTTAATAAGTGATGAGTAGAGGGGCACAATGACCTCTCTTGATCTAGATGTGAACCCTTTCGTGATAAGGTGGGCTATATAGAAAGTCTTTCTAACCACTTTGGCAACGTGATTGTCAAAGGAGAGATTGCTGTCTACTTGGGTCCCCAAGTCCCTAATTACTTCTTCCGTACTTAATGGATTACCACCTATGTGGTAATTTGTGGGCACTTTGTTTTTCCCAAAGGGGATGACTATGCACGTTTTGGCATTTAGCTTTAGGCCATGGCTCTGGCACCAGTTATCAGTCTCTGTGAGACCCTTTTGGAGGATGCTTGTGTCAGCCGGAGAGTCGATTACGGCACCCAGTTTGCAGTCATCTGCAAACTTGGTCAGCCATAGTCCACCCGTGTTAGCGTGTACCTCGGAGAAATATATACCGAACAAGAGAGGTCCCAGGACTGAGCCTTGTGGGACACCACTTGTAACTGGTTTTGAGTCTGACATGGCAACTGCTATTCTGACCATGTGGGGTCTATCTATCCCTGAGCCAGTTTGCAACCCATCTTGTGACATAGGGGTTGATATTTAAGCTGGTGAGCTTATTTATGATGCCCGAGTGGGGTATTGTGTTGAAGGCTTTTGCGAGGTCCAGGTAGGCTGTGTGGACTTCCTTCCCTTCATCTATGGCTTTGGTAACTGTTTCAAAGAAGTCGACCAGGTTCAAGAGGCAAGATCTGCCCTTAACAAAGCCGAATTGGATAGGATCCAGTGTCTGGAGGTTCCCAATGTCTTTGTTTATGATTTCCATGATGATACGCTCCATAGCTTTGCAGACCAGGCTAATTAGGCTTATAGGGCGATAGATTCCGGGGTCTGTTGTGGCACCACCTTTGTGGAGTGGGACCACTGTTGCTGTACGCCATTCCTTGGGTACATATATCCTGTAGGAAGGCTGAGATTGAACAGTGACTTTACATGAGGGTTTAGTTCTTGGAGCTCGTGTAAGATGCAGCCCGGGACACCGTCTGGTCCCATTGATGCTGTGTTTTTTGCTTTGGAGAGGGCAGCTTTCACCTGTGCATCTGTGATCTCAGGAAGGATGCACTCTGTTGGGATAGACATTTGCTCTTTTGGAGGGGAACAACTGTTGTAGTCTCCCGTGTGTAGAAAAAACATGAATACTAAAAACCTGCTTGAATCTGCCGTTTCAGGACAAGAAGTGTCAAGACTCAGTCACAGATCAAATCAAGACAGTGTAGGAGTTGCAACAACCTGTGGTTTAGGTGCATTGTGCAGAAACAGATGCAACATGAAAAGCCTATTAGCAGTGTAGACTTACAGCACAAATCAGAACTGTTAACTAAAATACTGATACTGCTACCTTAGGCCATCTAAAAAGCAAATTTCTTACAGCACTATCAGTAAATTAAAAACAAATCACCCAATGCAATGATTATCGCCATCACATTCTGCAGTTGTAAAATGAAACTTGCGTACCTTATTAAGTATACACAAAACTAACATATCAATATGGAACAATCTCTGTACTCTAAATATCAGGTGTACAAATCAGGCTTACACACAGAGAGAAACACACATACACCTTTGCATATGTATATAAACCCACTTTTATGCAGTAGCAGAGAAATGGTAGGGGGTAGCACTAAGTATTAGGGGATGAGACTGAAGTGCATTTCCTTCATCATTTTTCCAAACCCAGATAAATATTAAAAATACTACTTTTACAGTGGGATTTAACTTCCACACCTTGCCAATGTGGGTACAATAGAAATACCACCCTGTCCGCATGCATGCAAAACACACACACACACATATTATGTGGAGGTCTGAGATGTGGTAGATACAATGGCATTAAAGGTTTAAGGGAAACTATTTCATGATGAGCAATGAAGCCGCAAATTAATTACAGCACGTGTCTTTAAAAAATATATGCATATATACACACACACACACATATATATATATATATATATATATATATATATATATATATATATATCTATGTATGTCAACTATGCTGAGATGCGTGCACTGAAAACTGAGTACAACGAAGCAACGAACCACCGACACTTTAAACAGGGAAACTAACTACTTGGCCACCAAGACAGAACAGGGAGGGTGGCCTAATGGTTAAGGTGTTTGCCTTACAAACACAAGGTGCAGGGTTTGAGTCTCACAAGGGACAATTGGCTGGGCTTAAAATGGCTCGCAAGGGCAGTTAGCTTAGTACTAACCTATGAACCTATGAAAACAAAAAGAAAGCCAATATAACCCATGCAAATGGGCCCCCCTAACCAAATACACAAACTCTGAGATCGCACTTTACTGGGGAAGATGGCAAAGTTCACCCTGGTGTGCAGCTGACTTCCTGCTATTTAGTGATGACCTAGCAAAATTTGAAGGCTCCATAAAACCTTAAAACACTGTTGCCTATGCAGAACTTTTCACAAAAACCCTACACAAGCATGTTAATTGCTGCGTACAGGCAGCTATACCCACCAGGAAGAAGTACAGAACTAACAAAAAAAAAGCCACCCTGGTGGAATCACATCAATAAGCTGTGCAACAGAAGGAAGAAAATCATGGCAAAAATCAGGAGGTGCAGCACCCAGCAGGATTAAAGCCCTCTCATCAAAATAAACAAATGACTCAGAGGGCAAATAAAGTCTACCAAAGCCAAATTTGAAGAAAATATGGCCTCCTAGGCCAAGGACAACTACAAGGCATTCTTTAAATATGTCCACAGCCTCAAAGGCAATACACAATTGTATGCAGAGCTCATTGTAAAAGGAGCCACCTTTACTGAGCCAGAAGATATAGCAAATCAGCCAACAAATTCAACTTTACCCCTCTCTTCCCCTCAACCTTCCCTCAGGAAATACAATCAAATATAACTCCCCCTACTATCACTAGGGAACAGGTCCTTAATGCTCTAAGACAAGAACACTGCATCAGTGGGCCCCCGGCAATATCTCAGGATACCTTCTAAATAGCATGAAATATGACCTATCAGGACCTCTGGAATTGCTATATAACTGTAGCCTCCAAACAGGCGTCGTGCCTCATGAATGAAGAAAAGCAACAATTGCCCCTCTGCACAGAGGTGGGCCATCTACAGACCCTGAAAACCAGAGACCTAACAGTCTCCCCAGTCTTATAGGTAAAGCCATGTAAAGAATTATGGAAATGACCAATAATCATACAGTAGACACTGGACCCAACTCAGTCTGGTTTCATCAACGGCAGGTCATGCCTACTCAACCTGGTGGACTTCTTTGAGAAGGTCACCAAAGCAATGGATGAGGGCAAAATGGTTCACACTGCCTACCTTGACCTGGCCAGGCCATTTGACACAATATAACACTAGGGCATTGTTGACAAACTTAAAAGGTTAGGTACAAACCCTTATGTCACCCAGTGGATATCCAACTGGCTTCACAGACAGGACCCAGGAAGTTAAAATTAGAGAGTCCACCTCTACAAAGAGGCCAGTCACAAGTGGAGTCCCTCAGGGATCAGTCCTTGGACCACTCCTTTTTGACATTTACTTCTCTGAAGTCAAGGCCAATGTCAATGGTCTCTGGTTGCCTAAACTTGCAGATGATTGCAAATTAGGAGCTATCACTGAATCTCACACTGACACAAATGTTCTCCAGGAAGGACTGATACAGACAAACAACTGGTGTCAGAGACATGGACTAAAACTAAATGCCAAGAAATGCATAACAGCATCCTTTGGCTTGACAACATACCCCTTAGAGTTGACCCAGTAGTCAGAGACTTGGAGACACACAGACAGTCATCTAGCCCTTGACCATCATGTGTCTACAGTAGTGAGGAAATCATTCTATTTTGCGCAACTTATAAACAAAGGTATGAGATCTAGGTCCAAGGAAGTCATTGTTCCACTGTATTCAGTATTCATCAGACATATCATTGAGTACAATGCCCTCTTTGGTATGTACCTAACCAAGCATGTCCAACAAATGGAATATCCATAAAGGTTCCTCACTAAAAGAATAGAAGGCACAAGTAAAATGTCCTGTGCAGACCGCCTCGAGGCCCTATCCCTATATTCTGTCTCCTACAGGTTGTTGAGGGAGAATCAATGCCTGGCATACAGGGCATTGTCAGACCCCACTCTGACAGACCTGCACATCAACAAAACAAACAGCACCAGAACTACCCATTCGAAACACTTAAACCTTGCCTGTCACATAAACAGGACCTGCTGGAGAAACAGACATGTATCCCAGAGACTACCCAGTCTCTGGAACAGACTCCCAATC
Source organism: Protopterus annectens (assembly GCF_019279795.1). Classification (NCBI taxonomy): domain Eukaryota; kingdom Metazoa; phylum Chordata; order Ceratodontiformes; family Protopteridae; genus Protopterus; species Protopterus annectens. The sequence goes on from NC_056735.1 coordinate 45,832,910, forward strand.
CATGTGAAAACAGCACTGAAATCCACAGTCAAAGAAAATCTGTCTGGCCAAGGCAGATAAAGTTTACCTTTGGGCAGTTTTCAAAACATTTCTAGGACAATGCATACATGCATGCATTCTTTGATTCACCTTCCTGATTGTATTAAATTATATTCCTTGTGTAAATACAGCATCACTTGTTTAGTGTGTTTTAAATTTGTATTTTTGAACATTTTTTTTTAGTAAGAAATGAAACAAAACGTACGACTCAATGACAAAACTGCCAATTTCAGAACATTTCAACCATAAAAGGCCACTCAAACTTCCATCATTACATTCACCAACACCAGTCAATATACACAATCTCTGCAGAAGTAAAAGTTATCCAAATAACTTCACATTAAACAGATTTGTAACTAATGAATAGGTTTGCTGCTAGTAAACAACATTATATTTCAACGTTTAATCTACAAATTTAGTGCCTAATGCCCTTTCAAGAACAAATTGTCTATGTTAGAGTGAAAAAATCGACACACTAGTAAAATTGCAATAGGGAACTGATGGCAAACCAACAACAAGTACGTAGTAGGCATCTCATCCAAAGGAGGACACATTCAGGACTGCGGCACTTCAGCTCCCAATGGATGGGCAGCCAAACTCACTGTCCGAACTGCATGGCTTGCTGAAATGCGACAGTTGCTTGGTTAGGGGAGAGAAGTACACAGACAGACAGACACAGACAGACACCAGCTTTCATCATTTCAATGAAGAGCACACAACTCTAGCACTGTAAGCATGCAAGCTCCTTTTGGTGGACAACTGCCCACCCACCTATAGGGGGTCACCAATGCATTGGGCCTACCTGCTTCTCCCCCCAAACAGATAAGCCAGCATCAGCTGCTCAAGCCCATCCTGCCCTGCCTGACTCCTCTCTGGTGTCCCAAATGTTAAACTAATGAGGCCAAAGTTTCACCCCTAGTCATATGGTCAGGCTCAGTGTTTATTTTTCTGTGTATTTAACATATAGATTTGTTTTTTTTTTCTTTTTTTTTTTTTGTGAATGAAGTGGAATTATTGTGAGTTGTTAAGGTGTTTACTTGGCTATGTTACTGTGATTTGTTGAAGTGTTAAAGAGATTTTAATCATGCACACACAAGTAGTGGTAAATGTTGGCATGGCAAGACATATACCTACACCCTGGCTTATAAAGCTATACATCACACTGCTTTACCAATACAAATCAGAACAATGTAATGAATGAATGACTGAAGTAATAAAAGAAGGAGTGAAGTAAAGCACATACATCTACCAAATGTTACTGCTCACGCATGCATGTACATTTTACTTGATACCTTTACTCCCAGCCTACCTAAGCTGTATCTACCTTGTACTTACCAGTCCAATCTTGCCACTCTGCCATGATCACTAGGAACTAATAGGAAATGATAGTTGGGGATCATGCCATCACTGTTGCAGAATCAGGGGGTGCTCCTAAAAATACTGCAGTATCACAAAGAGCTTGGAATGCTGGACCGTTTATAGCAGAGTACATCTGCACAAGCACCACTGTTCAGGTACAGTGTATAACTCCTCTCAGCAGGCAAAACAAGAGACCTCAGCTTTAGCCCTGTCCTGATGTTCTGCCACATAAGCCGTCATTTGTGGTAGTAGTGAACTGCACCTGCCCCCATCAAGATGGGGTATCAAGTTTCAGCTGATCACTGCCACCCTCCATCTGACTCATCCAGTACTGGAGTCTATTAGTCAAACCTGGACGCTGGCACTGCCATCAGGCCTTCGTCCATCTGCGCTACAAAACTGGCATGGCTGTCAAGAGTTTTATCCATCCGTGCCACAAGGATGAAGGCCTGATGGCTGTGCCAGCTATCTGTGCCACAAAGCTGGCACTGCCATCAAGCCTTCATCCATCTATGCCACAAAGGTGGCATGGCCATCAGGATGCTATCTGTGCCACAAAGCTGGCATGGCCATCAGGCCTTCATCCATCTGTGCCACAAAGCTGGCACAGCCATCAGGCCTTCATCCATCTGTGCCACAAAGCTGGCACAGCCATCAGGCTGCTATCTGTGCCACAAAGCTGGCACAGCCATCAGACCTTCATCCATCTGTGCCACAAAGCTGGCACAGCCATCAGGCCTTCATCCATCTGTGCCACAAAGCTGGCACAGCCATCAAGCCTTCATCCATTCACACGACAAAGCTGACACAGCCATCAGGCCTTCATCCATTCATGCCACAAAGCTGGCACAGCCATCACGCCTTCATCCATGCCACAAATTGCCATCAGGGCTTCATCTATCTGTGCCAGAAAGCTGCCACTGCAGCCAGAGCTTAATCATCTGTGATATAAAGCTGAGCTGATTAAGCACATTTTTTGCTGGGGAGACTGGCCATTACATTTCTTCTAATTTTGCCACACTGCGTTTGGACAGAGATCATATGTTCTTTGAATACACAATACTCAAATCACTGTCATAAGCTCAATACAAAATGAAATGTATACCTCTATTAAACATTCCTTGCCACTTTTTTGTTATTCTCTAAACAGCATACAGCTGTGTTTCCTGAGCACGTACAGACGCCCCCAATGCATGCGCCATAAGCAGCATGTGTTTTAATATGCCATGATACAAGGATCTTTGTCCTTCTTCCGCTCTTCCATAAAAATATTCCAAAAGAGTAAAAGCTTCTATTACATTTGTAGCTCTTCAAAATCAAGAATAAATGGATATTTTCATTTACTTAGTCAAGTCTTGTGGAAAACAAGGCATTACAGACAAGGCATTTGCCTATATGCAGACAAACATTTCCAGAGCTTTCCTTTTTTAATATTACTCAGAAAACAATAATGTATGCCTTCTGAATTACTATTTTAAAATGCTGTATTAAACAAACATTACAGCAGAAGTCTGAATAATACAGATACAGCTTTCGTTGCTAGGAGAATGACAGCTTGACATCACTAAGTATTATATTTACTATTCATCTTCCAGAGAAATGGAAACGACAAACACAAAAGGAAAGCAATGACCTCCGGGTATTTTTTTTTTTTTTTAGTAACTTGGGGACAATCTAGACTAAAGAGATCGAACATATAATACAAACCTCTATCCTGGCCTCAGAATAGAACCCTAAAATCATTTAGTCCAAATGCAGCTAATCCATCACTAAAATACCAGTAATGTGACAATGTGCAAAGCAAAACCTGTTAAAAATAAAGAAGCTTCTTTCTGTCTACAGAAAAATATTACGTAACTTTAAATGCCCATATCTCATTTGCAAGCTCTGGTGCAGGTTTCAAGGGAATAGACAATAAACAAATGCTACAAAGGAATTCTGGTGATAAGTCAGTGAGGCATAAAAGGGGGGAAGTGATGGGACGGACAAAAATGACAGCATCTATCAGGACTGTTTGCATTCCCATTTTAATCCTGTTGTTGCTTGCTACAAAAAAGTTCCCTCTCACCTATTGTCATATCTCTTACTTCACACAACATGAGATATTGAAAACAAACAGGTAAAGAAACTATAAAAAAAATCTTAACATGAGGAGATAAAAAATCAATGACAACGTCAGCTGCTATAGGAAACAACTCCCAAGAGAGCCTTGTTACTTTACAGTAATACAGGCCACCTGTGGCCAGGACCCGTAATATCAACCAAAAAAGACAGCCAGAACCAAAGTACTCTAATGTGAACAACATTAATCCACAGTTAAGCACTTTCATCTTATCCAGACTTCTTCAGACCTGTGGAGAACCAAACTAAAAAGCAAGATAAAATAGTGTGTGAACTTCCCCCACCCCCACCAGTATCATCCAATAAAAGACAAACTTCAATTAATATCGCAAAGAAATGCAACTCAAGCTTAAACAGCAGCAGCTCTCCTCCTTAATTCACTAATAACAGAAACACTGTCGTTAAGTCCTGGAAAATTTGAAGCACCAAGTTTCAGTTGCCAACACATTTCTCTATGCAGAGGCCTTTTTTTTCCAGTCACCATAGTAAATATATCTCTGCACTTGTTCGAATACAAAAAAAGGTAAATTTAGTAAACCCCTCACAGGTCAAGGAGTGTCTTGCAAGTGCACTTCTACAATCACCTTTCTGAATACTATACAAGTGCTGATAAATACACTTAGAAAAGGCATTTTTGGTTTTGCCTTTATAGAAGGCTGAATGTGCCTCACAGGAAGCCATGTATATAACTCTAGATGACTTGCAGGTACAAACTTTAGTAACATCAGTTTGTCCCAATATTCCCCTTAAGAAACCAGTCAGTGTAGTTGGTGTTAATATAAAGGACAAAAGTGACATGGCCCACACCTTTAAGTAACTGACACTCCTTTGGTCTTACTACCAGACTTTTCAAGTAACATTTTCATTTTAGATTTGTTTCTGTAAGTGAAACTAACACTTTTGTCAAACAGTGCCTTAGTAACAGCATCACATTCAAAACTACACCAGTTTCTTCGAATAATTTTCTCTATTTTGTTTAATATCAAGTGTGTATTGTATGACCATGTTAGTCTGTAGGTTGAAGGAGTGGTGTTTTTACACTCTCTAATACCCTTAATTCCATGCAAAATAATTGGTGCAAATTTAGTTTGTCTACCAAGCCAAACCTCCTGACTTACTTGCTCCAGGGGGTCACTGGGGGGGAGGAGGGGGGTAACCAAGGGCGCCCGCAGGCAGGTGCAAGGGGGTGCACTTGCACCCCCCTGGAACGGGCGGGAGATTAATTTTCTTTTAATAACAAAAAAAAAAAATTAAGGGAGTTCTTCTTTAAGAACGGTCCCTTAGCTTGCTGGTCCCCATAGACGCCGGAACCATAGAGTGAGGGGAAGGGAATGCTCCCTCCACTTTTACAGCTGAAAGACCTAATAGGCGGACCCATCTGTGCATTGCACGCTAACGTTAAATTTAAACACAAAGTGTGCGGAAATGGATTCCACATCAAGCCTGCTGCAGTAAGAAGAGATTTTCCCCCGAAGGCTCCATTTATGTGCTGGAAGGTGAGAGGTCCGTTTTATTTTTCAGCTGCTGAGAGGTCGGTTTTACTTTTAAAGTACTGAGAGGTCCGTTTTACTTTTAATCTGCTGAGAGGTCCATTTTACTTAAACTGCTGAGAGGTCTGTTTTACTTTTGACATGACGCGATTAGGATTATTTAACAGTTTCCTCTTAATTGACGAGTAAAGTAATATAGTTTGACTAAAGAATACTTTTAGTATGTTTGCGCATACATGAAGGGATTTGTGCGGTTATATCAATATTTTTGGGAAAGCTAAAGTTTTTATTTTGTCCGGCCAAGCATGGAGGCGTGTAATCTGTAGCAGTGCGCACTTGTATGCCTTATTCTCTCCGTACTAGTGAGTTATTTGTAATATTTTCATAGTTGACCACAGACAGAGTCTGAGAATAACAACTTAGTTTGTAAGCTTAAAAACAAGTGTAGATCTTGACCTGCGTATGCTACATGTAGTGGAGAGAATGTTTGGTATAGGAAGGGTGTCCTGTGAAAAAGGTAGTAGAAGTTGCTTTTTACTGGCCTTTCTGCTTACTAATAAGATCATACTTCTAAAGTGTACCTCATTATAAGGAACATTCATTTGGAGTCTTAACTCCATGTACCTCACTGTTCTACATTCTATTTGAAAGGGATTGTTGCAGATTCGTTGCCAAGAATTAACTGATATCTATAGTAAATGCTGAATCATTCAAAATAACATTTGCGTATAAAGGTACATTTTAATCATTTTGTGACTTTTTTATTTAAGTTGCTAGTACTCTTAAGTGTTCCACATTAGAAGGAATGTTTCCACATTTTGGAGATAAAAGGTTGGAGCTATGCTTATTAACTGGCTCTACCGAGTAAGGGAGAAAAGACTGTAATGACAGTGGTTATTGTAATGTGATTTTGGGAGGGAGCATGTATTGTCTTTTAGTGAAACAGGTGAGACAGTAAGGTTCCCATAGTTCAGCATCCTGTATTTCTCCACTCCAGAGTTTTGACACACCCTCATTTTGTCTCCTTTTGTCTGCTGAGGGTAGTTGTCTGAAACCAATTCCTTACCATTTTCCATAGTCTCCAATGTTTTTCCAAACTGGCTGACATGTTGTTTTCTTTTGTCTCAAAGTATTTTCTGTGTTCATGCTGTGTGTTGCTGTCTGTCTGAGGCAGCACTGGGGTATTGTTTAATAGGTTGTTATAGTGAAAACCAGTGCTTGCTGGTATAGAACTGGTAGAGCTAGACTTTGAAGTACTTGGTATTATGTTGCTGCTGTGCTCTTAATTAGCAAGTTTTTTTTGCTAGTTCATTAAACACTAGTGGTGTCTAGCTGTTCGGTAGCTTGTAAAATCAGTTGTTAATAAGTTTGTATGGCATAACACTCTGGTGATGTAAAGCTCCACAGGAACTTTTTTTCTTGGCTGTTTTTTTACAAACTTCATTCACTTTATTTGTGCTGTGTTATTAATTTAAAGATGGATAGTACCTGGTTATAAGTTTTTTTGAGTATATTTGAGACAAGAATATAATCTTACAGAAGTGCACCAGATCTAAATAGTTTTGGACTCGCTATTAACAAGGGTACAAATCAGCACCAGTATGATAGGTCCTTAGGGAACTACAAGGCTAGCTGCCCTTGTGGGCCATTTTAAACCTCTCAAGTTTCCTTTTCGGTGCTTGAATTAACTTATCAGTTTTGGTGTTTGGCCTTCTCAGTCCCATGGTTGAGTAATATATTACTTATAGTGAATAACTGGTTTCATACCATAGATAATTTGAGGGAACCATGCACGGATAAAACATTTGAGTTGCATCTGTGTCCATTAGTATAGGAGACAGTCCTGGAGTAAATTGTTTCCCTTCTATAGAACTAACAAGGGATTCTAATTTTTATTTGGATGTCATAATATACCTCTCGACCTCTTGGCACAAAAAAACTGACAGCCAAAAATGTGATGCAAAGCCCCCCAAATTAGGACAGATTTTAAAAATTGCTGTCATAAACTTAAAAAGTTGCTAGAATAAAAGGTGTTGGCATACATTTTTAGAAAAAAAATGAAGTCTGAAACTCAAGTGTCTGTCATTTAGTGAATTCAGTTCTCACTAACTTGCCACGAAAGTCCACAAAATCCCAAATTTTATGAGGACTAGATGAAAAATGAGGCAAAATCTGGACATTCTGCAAAAATGTGGACAGTTGAGAGGCAAGACTAATGTTTAGCTTGCATAATGAGGTTAAGGAAAACCATTTGCAGAGTAACCATACATGGCATGGTGGAAGGACAGATGTGCAGAGCAATGAACAGGAGATGGTGAAGCTAAGGTGCGTGTTTTTTTTTAAAAATTGCATTACGGACTAATCAGATTGGCTTTAAATACTATGACTTGATTTTGCAGTGAACGGGTATGTGTGACTTTAGAAAATAGGCTATGCAGTTTCTTAATGGATGCAGGTGCTGGTGGGTTGGAGTTGATTCTGAATCCTGGGACAGTGACATTTGATGCTAAACAGTTATATTTCACAATTTCAGCAGTGGTGCACAGTTAGGAGAGTTTGTAGGCAAGATGCATATTTGGTCTGGAGACTTTTCAGAAGTTGATAAGCAGATCTGTGGTTGTCTAGTCCAGGACACACACTGCTCTTTTAAATTGGGCTACTTTCCCTATGTTGCGTCTCCAACAACATAAGCTTTCACCACTACATTTTCTCTGTAGATTTCTATTGAGTGTGAGAGAGATTGGAGCTGAATAGTTGGGCATTTCAGTGCTCTGGAAGTAAGGAGAAAACTGCCTTTTCAGACTGTGTGTATATTGACTGATATTGGTGGATTGTAATGGCAGACATTTGAGTGGCCTTTATGGCTGAAATGTTCTGAATTGGGCAGTTTGTCATTATTGGTTTGTTTTTTTTTCATTGCTTAGTGGAAAAATTTTCAAAACTATAAATTTAAAACACACTAACAAGTGGTGCTTTATTATACAAGGGATATAATTCAATTTATATATTATAATTAATACAATCAGTAAGGAAAATCAAAGAATGTTTGCATGGGTCTAAAAAATGTGTGCAAGGGCCTATGGTTTGAAAACAGTCCAAAGGTAAACTTAACCTGCCACTGGCCAGATGCATTTTCTTTGAATGTGGGTTTCAATGCTGTTTCATTGAATGTGAGTTTCAAAAGTAGAGAAGCTTTAATGCCAAGTCTGTTTTCATTGTAAGACTATTGCTTTGTTTAGGTTTAGTAAACATCTCAGTGTTTGGGCTATAATGTTTGAAATAAAAGTTGTAAATTAAATCCAACTGCCTGTAATCATTGTAGAACTAAAGCATAAAACAGTATGCACACAGATTTTAACAGTGTCTACAGTAAATGGGGAGAAATAGCCAAGTAATGGGACACTGGAATGGCTGTGTGGGCGGGGCTTGGGTGGGTGGACTTGGGTGGGGCTGTGTTGGCAGGGGGCGGGGTGAGCTATGTGGGTGGGGCTCTGGGTTTGCACCCCCCTGCAAAAAATCCTGCGGGCTCCCTTGGGGGTAACCCCCTCTCAGCAAACATCCTTGTAACTCTGTTGAACTCCAACAAACAAGTATTGCCCTCAGAGGTCAATCTTGACACCCGAATAAGTTGGCTCTTAACATGCCTCTATTTTGGTGCATGGGATGACAGCTAACTTAAAACAGAAAAGAATTACAATAGGTAGGTTGACTGTATACTGAGGTAGAAAACGTGCTGCCTGTTCCCTTGCGTAACTCGACATCTAAATATGCAATTTTCTGATAATCATGATGTTAAGTAAAAGACAGAAAATCAGTACTTGTTTGCATGGACTCATAAAATGCTACAAACTGGTTGAATGTACCTTCCCAAATAATCAAAAGACCGTCCAAAAATCAATAATATGCTTTGTAGTATTTGTACAGTGGGTGAAGATATAAAAAGTTAATTTCCCACCACAACATCACAGCACTGGCATATAAGGAGGCACAGGCTGCCCCCATAGCTGCACCTGTTTTGCTTGTGAAATTCCCCCTCAAGCAACAAAAAATTACAACCAAGAACAAGGTCCATAAGGTCTCAAAAAAAAGATTTTTCTGAGTCGGAAATCTGTCCATATTTACTGACAATCTTGTTGAACCACTGCAACCCCACCTCACGGGGAATAACCATAAACAAACTCTGCACATCACAGGTAACTGTCATACTTTCCTTAGTTGGTGTCACTTTTCTCAATTTGTCCGGCAAGTCCCATGAATTTTTAAGAATATGGGGGAAGCTCTAAAGTAAATGTTTTAACTTGTCCTCTTGCTGCAACAATAAGATGCAGGGGAGGGTTGTTAAGGTCTGAATGAATCTTAGGGATTCCAAAAATCCTAGGAATCACCAGAAGGTCTACTCTTAAGTAGTCATACAGACCCCTTGATATTTTTATCCACTGGTACTGGTCCTGGTCCTAGTTTTGGTCCGGGTTTTACTTAGGATCTTTAATATGTTCATTTTCTTTATGCATCTGAGCCAGACAGAAAATGAGCCTGGACTGCAGCTGCTTCCAATAGTAGGCCCTAGATACTGGAGAGGCCTGCTGGAAGAGATGGGAATTGAGCAATCAAAGTAATCTCTCTTGGGGGTGTGAGGGGAAGGGATGAAGAACACTGGCAACTGTGAAGGAAACAGGCTAATTCACGTTACAAAGACATGTGCCTGGAGCATTTCTCCCCAGGCCTCTACTGAAAACTGGCTTTGTTCGAAGTCGGACTTTCCCGGTAAACAAATGTTAAATACATAAATAATAAACAAAAATCCCAAACTGTAGGAACAAACCAAGAGTGGAGTTTCTGTAAGACTACGCTGTAGCTAGGTGGTGTATATGGTGGTCTCTGCTTATGCACTATACTCAGCAAATCACCAGGAGGAGTCAAGCTGGAAGGGGAGTAGCCAACCCAGAATGGTGGCCTTGCAGTAGCAGGACCTCAACCACACTTTCCACCAACCATAAAGATAAAGGATTCTAGCATGGCAGATTCCCCCAAACGGAAATACATTATGGAATGAGCTACCAAAAAAAAAAAAAAAAGACTTCTTCTGTCTAGTGAATACCTTCATTTACCACAGGAAACTGTGTCAAAGACATTTCCAGACCCTCACAGACTGAAAAAAAAAAAAAAAAAATGCCGGTTCTATTTAAATCACTTGTTTCTGCAACAATCTCATCTTGCAACTCTAACAACACAGTTATCTTGGGCTAAGGGTGGACTAGAACCTGCCTCAAGTCACATGGAGGCTGCCATTACCAGGGTCCTTAGTCACATTAATTTAAGCTGTAAACTGGCCACACAACTTAACATCTCTGAAGCTAGAAATGCACTGGATGTTAAATGTCTACCCCCCCCCCCCCCGGCAAGTGCCTTACCAGTGGCGACCCTGTATTCCCTGAAAAAATAAAGTTTATTGCAGACAACAAAGTCTGATCTGCCAGACCATTCAACTAACTGGTAATTAGCATTATGTACTGCTTAAGAAAATGAACTGGCTTCCAGTGAGCCACAGATCTATCCTTCAGGTAGCCTAAGTGATGATCTGACTCCTTTACTGTGACTACTGCCCCCATCTGCTTTCACTGTGACTACTGCCCCCATCTGCCAAAAGGTTTCATACCAGCAAAACACTACACATGCTTACACCATAAACACAGAGTGTGCGCTCTTACTTGAACAGCCTTCTGTCAGTTAAGAAAATAGAAGTTATGTACTTACCAAAACATTACATCTCCTTGGAAAATTCAGTCTTTTTTAAACTTTACAACTTCGGCATGCTCAGCTCATTGGATAAAACTTTACACAACCAGACATGACCTCTTCCCTCCTACCTATGACTCCCTATACCTCTCTCTCTTTCAGCATTTACAGCTTTTGGCTAAACTAATGGCACTAGAAAACGTCGTTGTCTTCTTCTTTCGGCTTGTCCCGGTTATGGGTCGCCACAGTGGATCACCTGTCCACTCACATTTGGCAGCGGAGTTCTACGGTGTCGAGTTGCCAGCCCGATGCCCAACCTTCCGCAGAAGACACACTCATGCACGCACTCATGCCTACGGCCAATTTTTTAGTGTGTCCAATCCACCTACAGCATGTCTTTGGAATGTGGGAGGAAACTGGAGCACCTTGAGGAAACCCACGGGACCACGGGGAGGACATGCAGACTCCGCACAGAAGGCACCCCAGTTGAGGATCGAACCAGAGAGCCTCTTGCTGTGAGGCGGCAACGCTACGGGTCTATATTATACGAACGAATGCTCATAATTCCAAACGCTCTAAAGAGCGAAAATGCCTGACCTTGATGTACATCTTATGGCATCGCAGTACAGTGAAGGCTGGAATATTTGCCCTTTCCTCACTGTAGTGCAATCTTGGGAGTTGGGACTATATATAGACACACACACACACACACACACATATATATATATATATATATATATATATATATTCAGCGGGGGGTGTGGGGAGCAATAACAAGTTCGAGGTCCGGCATTTTCGCTCTTTAGAGCGTTCAATATTACGAACATTCTTTAGTATAATACAGACCCAAAAAGTACAGACTCAAACCTTCTCCAACAGAGACGGGGGATAGAGTTAATGAAGACTGACCTCTCCAAGTCTATGGGACGTACATAATTTTCATATCTGCTAAGAATATTCTGTCTTCGTTAACCTCATCCTTCAGCACAGCTGCCATAATGAAACACACCCTTGGTCACTACAGCCCAAAGGAAGTTCTAGCTCTGGAAACAATGTCTGGCTGATAAGTTCTAACAAAGGTTTTCAAGCAGGAACAATCTGAAGTTGTACAAGTGTCATCTAAAGATGCTTTACTGAAAGAAAATCTGTCAAAGTCACAGCAGCTCCCATGAAGGAGCCTTAGAAAGGCCCAGTAACTTTTTCCTATACTTATGAAAGATGAAGGAATTGCACTTAAAAAAAAATCAATAAGCCAAACCAGTCGAAGACATTTTGCCCTATCTTCTTTGAAGCAAGGCAAACGGGGCTGATTGTTGTTCTTGAAGGTGTTTGGTCCTATCCCCTAGTACCTAAGCTACCTAGGGATATTCAGGAAATATAAGATATGGTCTCTATTTAAAATAATCTCTGCAGAACTCCACAAGTTCAGCTGACTCATTAAAGTCAACTTCTGCAGAAAGAGGAATGGTCCCAAAGAAACTCATTTATGGAAAAGTGCAGATAGAAAGATTAACATACAAGTTCTATACCTCACAGATCTTTCTAGCTGAAGTCACAGACAAAGGAACTTCAAATCCATACAAGTCATTTGTTCAGATGGAGGAAAAGTTAGTTTTTTCCAGAATGAAGTAAAAATCCCAGGGGGAACCAGCTGACTGACAGAAGGATACAAGAGTAACGTACCCTCTGATGGCAGCTAAGGAGGATGACGCCTGGTCAGAATCTAAGTTGGCCATGGTAGCTAAATGTACGTTGGTCAATGAATTGCTCAGGCCTGAATTAATAATTTTGGACAAATAATGGTGAACTACGGAAAAAGGTCTGAAAAGGGATCCAGGCTTCTACTTGCAACCTAGACTGAAAATGGTTTCCACTGGTTTCTGAATAGTTCTTGGGTACAGGGTTTTTGAGATGGAAGAATGTCAACCACGCCACTTAAAACCCCTTCATCCCTAGCTATTAGCTAGCTCATATCACTGTTCTAAGTATACAGCATCAGCTGAACATCACAGGCCCACCACAATGCAGGAAGCCAATGCAGGAAACATGGGGGTATGACCAACAAAGTCAACAGTGCTAGCTTATGTCAGAACAAGTGGGAGGAGCATGCATGGATATGTGGATAAGGGGTCACAGGTGAACCTTGTGCTCACATCACCAACAAAGGTGGACAGGTTAGACCAAAGTAAATAAAAACTCTCATCACAAGTATACCAGAAAATGACAGCACAAAGCCCCATTATAGCTTCCTGGATGATAGCCCCCTCAGACAGGGTAGTATGTTATCGATCAAAGCTTGACAGTCAGCAGGCAAAGAGGTAAGAATAATACAAAAATGCATTAGCTGAGCAAAAGAGTTAAACCATCATATCATTTCTTTACTTGTGGGGCATCAATGGACAATGGCAGAGAGTCTGCAAGAAAACTGGCTACTCTGGGAATATGCATGTCAACCAAAAAAGATGGGTGAAGACTGCTTACTCTGATAAAGGGGACCAGGCCCTGTTTGGGGACACACCAGATGCACAGACATATCAGAATAAATGGCCAATGCTCCAAGAGAAAGGCAGGCCTGTAAGACAAGGGTTAACAAGACTGCTGACATATCCAGGATACTGATGTTAAAAGAACTACCACTGTAAAGGCCACAGTTGCCCAGTCTGCCCAGTGAAGTACTCCCCCAGAGGCATCTGCAGTGACAATGGTCAAGAGTGTAAGTATAAGCAGGGAAATTGTCCAAAAGAAGCCACCATACCGTACTACGAAGGAATTTTGTGAAGACCCTGGGCGCAGTAGATAAGCCAAAGGGCAGTGCAGAGAACTGGTAATGCACTGAACCAGCAATGAATCTGAGGTATCTTCTGCAATTTTGTCTGACAGGGACATGCAGGTATGCCACTATGAAGTCCAAAGTAACAAGCCAAGCCTTCTTGCCTAGCATGGGAAGAAGCTGCTGTAGTGTCAACATTTTGAATTTCGGAACATCCAGGTAAGTATTTAGAGTAGAAAGGTCCAGTATGGGTCTCCAGGCTTTGTCCTTTCTGGGGACCAGGAAAAGTCTTGAGTAAAATTCTTGTCCTTGTTCCTGTTGTGGCACTTTTTGAATAGCTCTCATGTCCATGAGGGATGTAATTTGTTTTTGTGCCTCTGCCCATTGATTTTGTGGAAGGTCTGGCATTCCTTTTAGCCTTGGTAGAGTGTGAAAGTGGAACCTGTAACCTTGAGACACAATATTCAGAACCCATTTGTCTTGGGTGATTATATGCCAATTTTGTAAAAAAAGTGCTAGTTTTCCCCCTAAGGGAGCTGCCAAAAGGTAAGTGCTTGGCATTTGAAGGGGGAAGTCATTGGGACGGTTTCCTATAAGGTTGTGACTTGTCTTCCCCTCCTTTTGGGGTTGAAGCACCCCACTGTCGTGGTCTGTAAGGGCCTTGGGGCTGAGATCTGCCTCTTGGGTGTCTGTATCTGCCTCTTTGTGGTCTGTCTGACACTGGAAAGGAACAATTTTTTGAAGGCCAATTTCTGCTAAATCGAGGTGGCTGTACCTGTAAGAAATCCTTCACTGTTTGCATAGATTTTGCCTTATCCTCCATTTTCTTTAATACCTCTTCTGCCTTAACACCAAATAAAATATCCTGCTGTAAAGGAGCATCCAATAATTTTGCCTTAACATGATCAGGTAAACCTTGTTCTTTTAACCAAGCATGCCTTTGAATCACAGATCCTGTAACTGTTGCTCTACAAGAAGCCTCTAATGAATCAAAACCACATTGCAGAGTATGCTTTTCCACTTGTTCAGCTGCATGCAATAAATCCTGCATTTCCTTATAGTCAGGATGTTCTGAACTTGTAAGCATTTTCTGTTTTAACAGAGACATTAAATATGGTTGGTATTTAAGCATGTGAAACTGGCAATTTAAAGCCCTCACTGCTAAAGTTGCAGAAGTGCAAACTTTCTCCCTCATCTGTCTAATGCTCTAGAATCCCTGTCAGAGGGGACTGGATTTTTAGCTGTGGAAGCCTTTACCCCTTTGGGACCCTGGGAAATAGTTTCTGGGTCAGCAACAGGGTTTTTATAAAGAAATTTGTGAGAGTCAGGGACTCTGTAGTACCTGTCTGGCTTGATTGGAGCAGGGGGCAAAGAATCAGGATTTAAGCTGGATTCAGAGAACACATCATCCACAATATCGAACAATGGTGGAATAGCAAGGGGCCTGTGCTGAGGCAATAAAAGAAAGTCTCGGAGCCTTTTCTTGGATTCTGAGTAATCCTGGCCCTCCCAATGGAAATGCTCCCTCATGGTATGTAAGGTTTCCCCAAAAGAGTAATCCTCAAGAGGAGAGGCTGAAGGAATTGATTCTTCAGCATCAGTCCTCATGATGGGGGGGGGGGGGGGGGTAAAGAGTACCCCTGGTCTGAAGAGGAATCAGAAGAAATGGAAACCTGGTCAGAGGAATCATAGTCTATATCCTGCCTAGGCCTTTTATCAGGAGGGGGATGGGAACCCCTGATCAGAGTAATTAAGTCTTCGGCCATTCTGAGCATCTGTTTTTTAGGCATGAATGCCTGTCCAGGTGAATGCTGTACTTGCTTCTTTGTCTTTAATGGAGTTTTGGACTTGGCTGTAGTTTTGATGGTAAGCTGTGAAGGTCTGAAAACACCCTCAGAAGCCGATGCCTGCTCAGCGGCTCCAGACCCATCTGAGGGGTTAGTTTTCGTAGGCCCAATACCTTGAGTTTCCAGAGGCCTAGACATCTCCACGTGGGAGTCAGAGGCAGCCTGTGGCTCTGAGGTAGCAGGTGTCAGGGGCAGCGAAAGCGCCTCACTGAGAACCGACTGGCCTAGAAGAGGCTTCGTCAGTTTTGGGCCTCGGATGACTGTCCTTATCCTTGTCTTTGCGTTTTTTGTGTACTCCGGTCGTCGGTTGTTCCAACGGCATGGTATAATTGAACCTTCGGCCAAAGTAATAGCGAGAAAAGTCAAACCGACGTTTAATAGTGCGCTCGTTAAATCTAGCACAAAATTGAGAACTAGTGATGTCATGGTCTGGGCCTAGGCATGGAATACAATAAGAATGGAAATCCTTATGAGGTATTTGCTTCCCACAAGAAATACAATTATTAACTTTTACTGACATCGGTCTGAGGCAAGAAAAAGTACTTAGCTTTATTGAAGTCTTCGGTTCTGAAATTCGAATTGAAAATCTCAGGAGTCGGCCGACCGGCACTTGCGAACTGCTTTTTCTTCGGGCACCGTGCAGCAAGAAAGACTGAAGAAAATGGCGTTGGCTGCATCTTATATACCCCTGGCGCACTGACGTCAGGGAAGAAGTGACAGCAACCAACGCCAGACCAAGACTTTGGAACTCTGGCCGACTGCGGGACCGCCTGACGGCAAGATAACCCAAGTGTAATGACTGCAGCAGTGAAACACGATGAACATCTTGTAATGGACCGAAGAGCAGGTAGCTGCCTCAAGGACAGAATTAGTATTCAAACCCTTGAAAAAAAGCACCAGAAGAAGCCACAGCCCTAGTAGAGTGAGCCTTACCCACTGCATACCTCTCAACCTCTTTGTGGAAGAAATCTGGGCAAAGCCTAAAATAATGGGGGGACAAAGGCCCAAAAATAGGGATATACTTTAAATATTGCTCATATACACTTAGAAGGTGGCTAGAATAACAGGTTTTGCACTAACATGCATGTTCTGAATGATAGTACGTCTGAAAATCAATTGTTTGTCATTGCTTAGTGACTCACCAGAAACCCACAAATTTTATGAGGAACAGACTAAAGATATGAGGCAAAAATCTGGACACTGTGTGAAAATCTGTACAGTTGCAAGGTACGAATGAAGGCTCATACATAAGAACAAAAAGAAATGGCTTTAGAAATCCAAAAGGAAATAGTCTGCTTGGAAATCGCCAAACCTAATGACCTAGGGTGAAAAGAAACAAAAAGCTGATCATATTTTCAAACATCTTTAGTTTTGTCCAAATAATATCCGAGTTGTCTATGCACATTCAAAGTATGCAACACCTTCTCACTGGCTGACTGCGGAGAAGGTAAAAAAAAAAAAAAGCGTGCAAATTAATTTTATTGATTAAGAGACAACGGATTCACCACCTTAGGCATAAAAGGATTGGCACGAAGAGACACTGTGTCCTTGTGAAAAACTAAAAAGTACAGTTTTGTACCTACCATAAATGTAGATGTCCGATAGATATGCAACTGCAGTCATAACATATGGGTTGTCCTGCCTCAGGCAGCCCTCGGTCGGCCGGATTCCAAAGTCTGGGTCCGACGTCGGCTGATGTCGCATTTCTCTCCGACGTCAGAGCGGCTGGAGTACATAAGCATCAGCCGGCGCCATTTTCTTCAGTGTTTCTTGCCCCAGATGCCAGGTGCCCTCCAAGGAAGGCTGAAATCAAATTGGAAGACAAAAACAGGATTCCAGACAAATAAATGAGCAATAAACAGATACACCATAACAGATATCCCCAGCTAAGATAAACAGGGATAGGAGTGGACCCTAGGCATAGAGGGGTATGGAGGGAGGGAAAATCCGACTGCAGTTGCATATCTATCGGACATCTACATTTATGGTAGGTACAAAACTGTACTATGTCCTTCAAGAATGCAACTGCAGTCATAACATATGGGTAGAATACCATAGCTTAGCTGGGGGAGGAGGAATGCTCTAGGAAAAAGATGGTGTGGCAATCAAACCCTGCAGGACTGCTGAAGCAAAGCCTGCTCTGGATTTGGAGTATAGAGGGAGATTGTAGTGTTTGGAGAATGTATGCACGGAGCTCCATGTAGCAGCTTCTAGAATGTCCTTAGTAGGCACCCCTCTTAAGAATGCTGTAGAGGTGGCTGTAGCTCTGGTGGAATGTGGTCGGACATTGGCTGGAACAGTCTTTCCATGAAAGGAATAACAGAATCTTATGCAATGTCCAATCCATTTTGAAATAGTCTGTTTTGAAATTGCTTTTCCTTGGACTGCAGGGGCGTAAGCTACAAAAAGTTGGTCAGACTTTCTACTGGTCTTGGTTCTGTCCAGGTAGTATCGAAGTTGTCTGTGAATGTCCAAGGTATGTAACAGTCTTTCCCCCTTATTCTCAGGATTGGGGAAGAAAGCAGGCAGATGAATAGCTTGATTTAAAGAAACTCTAGATACCACCTTTGGCATAAAAGTAGGGCTGGTCCTTAATGAAACCCTGTCTCTGTGGAAAATTATGAACGGTGGTATTGCCATTAGGGCCTGTAGTTCCGAAACCCTTCTTGCTGAGGTAATTGCCAACAGGAAAGCGGTCTTCCATGAGAAAAATTGCAAGTCAACTGAAGCTGCTGGCTCAAATGGAGGTAGAGTCAGTTTTTCTAGGACAAAATTGAGGTCCCAGGCTGGCACTGGAGCCTTTCTTGGTGGCTTAATGTTCTTGATTCCCCTGAGGAATTGCCTTAGCAAAGGATGTGAAAAGACAGGCGGATCAGTGTTATATCTAGCTGAAATAGCTGATGCATGTATCTTTATGGAAGAATATGAGAGACCATTCTTTAGCATATCTGCCAAATATTCCAGGATGAGTGGGATGTTCAATAATGATGCATCATGTCCCTTGCTGGTATTCCAAATGCTGAATCTCTTCCATTTTGCTAAGTAAACCTTTCTGGTGGATGGTCTGCGAGCCTCTGTTAGTATCCGCTGAACTTCCTTGGAGAGAGAGAGGTTGAGGTTATTCATGGGATCTCCCAGGCTGTTAGCTGCAGTGTCTGAAGGTTTGGATGCACTGTTTTGAAGTTGTGTTGAGTCAAAAGTAGAGGCCATTGGGGAAGGGCCCACTTCTTGGTGTGACATATACTCCGTAGTAGTGGATACCAGTGTTGTCTTGGCCAGTCCGGAGCTATTAGGATCCCCTTGGGTCTCTCTGCTTTGATCTTTAGTAATACTGAGGTCATCAGTGGCAGAGGTGGGAATGCATAGATTTTTAGGAAGTTCCAGTTGAATGAGAGAGCATCTGTTTTCCAAGCTTGTGGATGGTATGTCCTTGAGCAGAATTTTTGTAGATGACGGTTGAGGTGAGAGGCAAATAGGTCTACTTCTGGCCTGCCCCATGTCGAAGTGAGCTGTGTGAAGATCTTCGGATGTAACCTCCACTCGTGTGGATCTGTGAAATTCCTGCTTAGGCTGTCCGCCAGCACATTGTCTTTGCCTGGAACAAACTGGGATTGTAACTGAATGTTTAGGCTCAGTGACTTTTCCCAAAGATGCATTGTCAGTCTGCAAAGGGGGTAAGAATGGGTGCCCCCTTGCTTGTTTATATACCACATCACAGTGGTGTTGTCTGTCCGTATCAGTAAATGGCCTTGCTGAAGTTGGTATTGAAAGGCCTCGATGGCATGCATTACTGCCAGGATTTCCTTTTGGTTTATGTGCAGATGTGTTTCCTTTGGAGACCATTGTCCTTGTATACACTTGCCTTCCATGTGCGCCCCCCATCCAAGGTCTGAGGCGTCTGTGGTCATGGTCTGTGTTATCTGTGGTTTTTTGAATGACATACCTGTGTTTGCCTGGCTTACCGAGGCCCACCGAGGCCCACCATAGGAATTCCTTTTGTAGGCATGGAATGAGCGGTATGGTTGTCTCTAAGTTGTTGCTGTGTTGAGACCATAGGCTTTTTAGGTACCATTGAAGCTTTCTCATGTGTAGTCTTGCTAAAGGAACCAGGAGAATGCAGGATGCCATGTAACCCAGGGCCTGTAGGAATCTCCTTGCAGTCATCTGGGTAAGTTTTGCCAAACCTTTGAAATAATGAGTTAACTTCTCTTGCTTGTCTTCTGTTAGGTAAGCCATTTGAGAGGCTGTGTCTAATTTGGCTCCTAAGAAGATTATTTGCTGGGATGGCTGAAGTCTTGACTTTTGGAAGTTGACTGTGTATCCCAGAGCTTGAAGTAATCGTATGACATAGTCCAAGTTTTTTGTCAACATCAATTTGTCGTCCGCTTGTATGAGACAGTCGTCCAGGTATGGGTAAATATGGATCCCCTGGAGCCTGCAATGAGCAATTACTGAAGCCAAACATTTTGTGAATACTCTGGGAGCAGTAGATAAGCCAAATGCCAATGCTGAGAATTGATAATGCTCTGGCCCTGCAAGAAATCTGAGGTATCTTCTGCAGCTGTGTCTGATAGGGACATGCAGGTATGCCTCCTTGAGGTCCAGAGTAATCAGCCAAGACCCCTTGCCCAGCATGGGAAGGAGTTGCTGTAGAGTCAGCATTTTGAACTTTGGTACTATGAGAAAGGTGTTTAATGTGGACAAATCCAGTATTGGTCTCCATTGAGATTCTTTTCTTGGAACAAGGAACAGTCTTGAGTAAAACCCCTGGCCTTCTTCTTGTTGTGGAACTCTTTCTATTGCTTTCATCCGAGTCAGCAGAGAGATTTGCTTGATAGCCTCTGCCCTCTGGTTTTGTGGTAGGTTTGGCATGCCTTGTTTTCTTGGTAAGGTATGAAAATGGAACCTCGGTCTATAATGTCCAAAATCCATTTGTCCTTTGTCAGTCTGTGCCAATTGTCTGCAAACAGAGAATTTCCCGCCCAAGGGAGCTTCTATTTGTTCCCTGGTAGGCGGAAGTAGAGGAAAGTCATTGAGATTGTGGCTGTGGGGCAGGTGAAACCCCTGTGTCACTTCTTTGGTTTGCTGGCTGCCATTGTCGTCCCCTGTAAGGACCTCTGTATTGTCCTCTTCCTCGGCCACGTCTGTTTTTACCCCTTTGAAATTTTTCAGGATTAGGAAAGGACCAGTTTTTTGAAGGCCAATTCCTACTGAATCTGGGGGGTTGAACCTGGAGGAAATCTTTCACCGTCTGAACTGATTTTGCTTTTTCCTCGATGGACTTTAACACATCCTTAGCATTAGCACCAAAAAGCTTGTTCTTTTCCAAAGGTGCATCCAGAAGTTTTGCCTTTACATGATCTGGTAGAGGTTGACCTTTTAACCATGCATGTCTATGAATGACTGCCCCTGTCATAGCTGCCCTACATGAAGCTTCTAGTGCATCATATCCACACTGCAGGAAGTGATTGCTTACTTGCTGAGAGTTATGTACAGCTTCCTGCAAAGACTTCCTATCTAAAGGATCAGGAGAGGCCAATGTTTTCTGTAAATCTTCTAACAGGAAATCCTGATATTGTAACATATGAAAAAGGCAATTCAAAGCTCTCATAGATAAAGTAGTGGAGGTGTAAACCTTTTTACCCCATCTCTCTAATGACCTAGCTTCCCTGTTGGAGGGCAAAGGATTTTTAGAGGTGGAAGCTGAAACACCTTTAGGTCCCTGAGAAATAGTTTCCAAATCAGCAGTATGGGCCCTGAATAAATGGGAATGTGTTTCTGGGACCCTGTAATACCTGTCTGGCTTGGCTGGAGCAGGAGGAAGAGAGTCAGGGGTAACACTAGAGTCAGAATATAAATCATCCAAAACATCAAGCACAGGAGGAATAGCCAAGGACCTGTGCTGGGGCTTTTTAAGGAAAGTTCGAAGGCGCTTTCTGGAATCAGAATATTCCTGGCCTTGCCACTTGAAATGTTCCCTCATGGTATGCAGAACTTCCCCAAAAGAAATATCCTCAGGAGGGGAGGCCGAGGGGATGGAATCCTCTGCATCCGAGTCCTCATAGGTCTGGAAGAGCTCTTCCTGGCCATCAGACTGGACAGAGTCCTCAGAATCTTCATCTGAAGGAATAGGGTCAGAGGGTTCAATCCGGGGCCTTTTATCAGAAGGAGGCTGGGATCCTCTCTCAGGATGGGCCTGTGAACCTCTAATCATAGAAATTAAGTCAGCAGCCATAGTCATAATTTGTCTCTCTGGAGTAGGCTGAGGCAAGGCTTTAGCAGAAAGATGCTTGGTCTTGCTGGCTGCCTTAGCCCTAGTGTAGGCCTTAATAGACATGGCCATTGGAGGCCTGGCAGCTCCACGTGCAGGAGTGACCTTATCTACAGCAATGGTCTCGGGCATTTCCTCGGTTTCGGTATCCGGAGGAAAATCAATAACTGGCGTCGGAGTGATATTCGGAATCGGAGTCGTCGGTAATGCGGTGTCTTCGGTTCGGAGCGGTGGAATAACCGTCTCAGGAGGAACCGAAGCACTCGCGGTAGGTTTTGGCGTGGAGTCGGTGGTAGACGCGGGCCGAGGATGTCGGTCCCGGTCTTTTCGTTTCTTGGGAGTTTGCGATGTCGGAAGCTCTGACGGCATTGTACAGGCAAATTTTTCGCTGAAAAAATCTTCAGCGAACTCCGCCCGGCGCCTGAGAGTGCGCTTGTTGAAGCGAGCACAGGCTACACAGGCCGAGACGTCGTGGTCTGGGCCAAGGCAAGGTAGACAGTAAGAGTGGAAATCCTTATGAGGTATTTGTTTACCGCAAGAAAGACAATTGTTAACTTTTTCAGTAATTTCTGACATCGGCTGAGGCAAGAAAAGGTCCCCAACGGGGTACTTAGCTTTTTTGATGACTTCGGAATCGAAGAATACAGGAGCTGACCGACCGGCACTTGCGAAATGCTTCTGCTTCGGGCACCGCGCGGCAAGAAAGACTGAAGAAAATGGCGTCGGCTGATGCTTATGTCCTCCAGCCGCTCTGACGTCAGAGAGAAATGCGACATCAGCCGACGTCGGACCCAGACTTTGGAATCCGGCCGACCGAGGGCTGCCTGAGGCAGGACAACCCATATGTTATGACTGCAGTTGCATTCTTGAAGGACATCAGGAACAGCCATAAGGGTTTGCGGCTCAAACACCTGTCTGGCAGAAGTAAGGGCCAACTAAAGAACAGTCTTCCAAGAACAATGCTGTAAGGAAGCTGAAAGCTGCAGGCTCAAAAGGGGCCAGAATGAATTTCTACAAAACAAAATTAAGATGCCAAGAAGACAGAACAGGCTTCCTGGGAGGTCTGAAATGAAGGATGCCTTTAAGAAACTGTTTGGCCATGAACCTAGAGGCCAAAGGAGGAGTTAAAGGCAGACAACCAGAAAGAGCGGAGAGGTGGGCTTTAATAGAAGAATATGCTTAACCAGCACAGAGCAATTCACACACATAAAGAACCAAAGGAACATACACAGTAAGTGGGTCTGGGTTATGAGAAATACACCAAACAGAAAACCTCTTCCATTTGGACAAGTAGGATTTCCAAGTAGTGAGTTTCCTGGCCTCCTGCAGAACCCAAAGCACATCCTCAGAAAAAAGGTGCCTATAGGAAATTAAAATCAAAATCACCCAGTGTCAGTTGAAGAGTGGACATGTGGGGATGAATGAGAAATCCCTTTGTCTTGTGTGAGAAGATTCACCCTCTGAGGTAACTTGTGACGACTGCCCTTGGCTAAGTGCAGAAGAAGAGGGAACCGATGCTGCCTGGGCCAAGAGGGAGTCACCAGCAAGATTTTGGGAACATCCTGTTTTATCTTGAACAGGACTTTTGGAATGAGAGGAGAGAGAGGCAAGGCATAAAGGAAACCCCCTTCAGTGAAAAACATGGGGCGTCCACCTTCCAGGCCAGAAGATATGGTGGCCTGGCAAAAAGTTGAGGAAGCTTCCTGTTCAGAGAGGAGGCAAAGAAATCTAATTGAGGAATACTCCACTGGTGGAGAATGTCCAGAAATATATCCCTGTGAAGCATCCACTCGTGAGAATGTGGTACAGACCTGCTCAGGGAGTCTACCACAAAATTCTCACTTTAAGGAATGTACACTGCCTGAAATGTGACTTGGTACTGAATTACAAACTCCCAAACCTGGGCTGCCAATCTGCAAAGCAGATAGGACCTTGCCCCTCCTTGTTTGTTGACGTACCACATCACTGTGGTGTTGTCTGTAAATATCTTTAGGGAGCCTGCACTGGAGAAAACACAGGATGAAAAGCAGTGAGGGCCAACAGAAGAGCTTTCATCTCCTTGACACTGATGTGCTCCTTCTGCTGCAGAAGGAAACCAAAGGCCTTGCACCTTTAGGTTTGTGAAGGAAGCTCCCCCAAGATCCATCTGAAGAGTCTGTAAATCAGCTCCTGACAGGGAAGCGAGGGTTGAAAGGGAAGGCCTAGATTTAGTTAGTTGGTGAATCCACCACTGAAATTCCAACATGAGACATGGAAAAAGAGGGACTGGAAACTCTAGAGGATGCGCATGCTGAAGTCAAATTTACTATAGATACCACTGAAGCATTCTCATGTGCAGTCTGGCAAACTAAAGCATAGTGATGGTGGATGCCATGAGTCTCAGAACCCTCAAATTCCCTGGCTGAAATCAAGACCAGGGGAAGAAGGGACTGAAATAAGTAAATCTGAGTTAAAGCCTTGGAAAGAGGCAGAGATGCTAGCATAGGAACAGTCTGGATCCAGCATCCCAGAAAAACATGATCCCATGACAGGGACAGGATGGACTTTTGAAAATTCACAGTGAAGCCTAGGCTTTGCAACAGAGTGATGACCCACTGAAGGTGCTGTAAAACAATCTCTGGAGAGGAGGCTTGAATAAGCATGTCATCTAAATAAGGAAAGACCTGAATGCCTTTAAGCCTGCAAAAAGCAATCACAGCAACTAGGCATTTGGTGAACACTCTTGGGGTAGCAGAGAGACCAAAGGGGAAAACAGAGAACTGAAAATGCCAGGAAGCAACAGAAAAACATAATAACTTCCTGAAAAAGGGGATGAATAGGGATATGGAGGCAAGCATCCTTGAAATACAGAGAAACCATGAAAGCCTGAGGAACCAGAAGAGGGAACAAAGTCTGAAGGGATAACATTCGAAAGGAAGGAACCTTCAGTAATGTATTTAGGTGAAAAAGATCCTGAATGGGTCTCCAAGTGCCATCTTTCCCTGGGACCAAATATATTCTTGATTAAACCCCCATCCCCCCTTTGAGAAGCTGGAACCTCTTGAATAGACCCCCTGAGTCAAAAGATCCTGAAGCACCTCTGGAAAGAAGCACGTCTGTTCTTGTGGTGGCTGAGGAATGCCCATGAAGGGGGGGAAGAGATTCCCAAACCATGAAATACCCCTGGTGAATGATGGAAAGAACCCCAAGAAACTTGGGTTATGCTTAACCAGACAGGAAGAGACACAGAAAGAAGATGCAAGAGAGGAATATGGCTGGGAAGAATCGGGTAGTCATACAGCACCTGGTTTACCAGAAAAGGAAGCCTTCTGAGCCAGATGGGTCTGTGTAGACTTAACAGGGGGATCCCTCCTATCAACCCTTCTTGCCTTTAGGAGGAGAATGAGACTGCCTTCTAAAACAAACAAAAAAAAAAGCCAGTTTATTGGGACACTTTCTCTGGAACTATGACATTGGAGAAACAAAAATGTTTCAGGTCCTGTAACGCCTTGCCTTTTTCCTGCAGGGACTTGAACAAATCAGCTGCAGCAGCACCAAACAAACATTTGTTGCCCAAAGGAGCAGCCATCAACTTAGCCTTAATATTATCAGGCAGAGGTTGAAGCCACAGCCAGGAACAGCTCCACAAAACTGATCCTGAAGCAGCAGCCCTAGAAGGAGCATCTGCTGCATCATAACTGCATTTAATGGAAGGGTGGACTACCTGGGAAGAAGCCCCTGACAAAGACGAGGCAGAAGTCTTTCTCTTAGAATCAGAAAGGTCAGAAATGACATGGCAAGCCAAAACATATCTAGTCATACGACTCTGATAATTAACAGCCTGAAAGGCAAAGGTGACTGAGTATAAACCTTTTTACCCAGTCTTTCCACAGTCCTGCTGTCCTTATCAGAAGGAAGAAGCCTGGTAGAAGACAGCATTTTAGAAGGCTTGTCAGATGGCACAGAAACCAGTGAAGGGCCAGCAAATGGACACTTATAAAGGAATTTGTAGTCATCAGGAACTTTTATAAAACCTATCCGGGTGGGGAGTGATAGTCCGGGGCCTGAGATGCAGAAGAAAAAGGAGTCCAGTAAAGCAGTTGGAACAGGAGGAACAGCAGAGGGTCTAGGAGATTCTATTTGAAGGAGTTCATAATATCTCCTCTGCACTTCAGAAACTTGGAAACAATCCCATTTAATTCCATCATCCTGGCAATGGTATCACCAAAGAAAATCTCCTCAAAAGGAGATTCAGTACTACCAGACTCCTCTTCCTCAGAACCATAATCCAAAGGGGAAGGAATCTGGGTAGAATACACCAGGGATCCCTCATCAGAATCCTCCTCTTCTTCAGAGGAATCCTGTTCCCTAGACCTTTTGTGGGGGGAAGAAGACTATTGAAAAGCCAGGACAGAGACCTCCTGAGGAGGCTTCAAAGCCGTAAGAGCACTGAACAAACCCTGTGTAAAACTCTGCCATTCACGTTGGGGGTCCTTGGGAGCAGAAGAAATATATTTTGCCCTTTGCTTCTTCTTTAAAGGGGTGTCCGCCTTATGAAAAGTAGAAGGCTCCAATGCCAGTCTATATGCAATTGTAGTCGGGACTTCCTCCCTAACCAGTACGTATATGAGGACCCCCCCTCCCCCCAGGCTCTTTAGTGATAATCAGTCACAGTTCCCCCGGGCATCCGAAGCAAACATCTGCAAGGCCTCAGAGGGCATGCAAGAAGCCAGATCCACGCCGGCCTCCAAATTGGTTGCAACAGAGGAATCCATCTCAGAAACCAGTCGATCCTTCGGGCTTTCACCACCCTCAAGAGAGACTCTAGAGGAGGCACAGCCGAAGAATTCGACCTGGCTTTTTGGTCTTCTTCAAAGACAGCTGACCCTCGAGCCACGAAGTACTTCAGCATCTTTCACTAATAACTTTAGAAGCTGGTTTTCAAGCTAAATGGCAACGGATGAAAAGTACAGTTTTGTACCTACCATAAATGTAGATGTTCGAGGATTCCCTTGCTGAGCTCCTCCTATTTGGTATAGTCCCAGTCCCAGTTCGCCCGCAATAATAGAGTAGTGGATCGCCGGTGATGGCGCTTAGACTGACGCCAGTACGCCAGGCGACTCCAACGCCAATGACCCACGCCATTTCCGCCCCTTTTTTGCCCCAGATGTCAGAAGACCCAGACAACAAACAGAACTAAACCATGTAATAAACAATAAACATATATAATATAATATATATAAATATATAAAAATAAAGGCACAACTACACAACCACTAGGAGGGACAGAGGGACAGAGGGGAGGAAGGAGGGGAGGCATTATGTACTGCAACACATTAGGTACTTGTACAAACTGTACTATAGGTAACCCAAAACTGTTGCAGTCCCATTGCAGTTGCTGCAGTCCCAACTATTGGGGGAATCCCAAAGCAGAGGTAAGGAGGCTGACAAATTATAAAGTAGCAGGATAGGACAACAAGCCTAGTCTAGACTGTGGCATGCCCAGGTCGAGAAAAGTAGGCATAGGCATCCGCGAAGGCCAAGTGAATGCACTTAGCTGCCAGTTTAGTTGCCCTTGTTAAGTGGCAGTAGCCCTAGTGGAATGAGGCCTAATCAGCTGGCAGTAGCCCCCATGGATGGAATAACAAAATGCAGGAACAAAATAAATGCCCTGGAAATAATTTTGCCCTTGACAGGTTTGTTTTAGAACAGGAAGCAAAAGTTTGACAAAACGCAAAGTTGCCCCTAAAATCTTTGAGAATGCTCAAAAGTAACTGTTGAGACTGCCCTTCATAAGTCTTATGCCTAAAATCATTTTTAGTTTGAGGAATGTAGTCCTAAAGGCAATGAAATGTTTTTCCTTTATTTCACAGGATTAGCCAACCTTAGTATAAAGGCTGAATAGCACCAAATTAGGCATACACTGAAAATCAAAATCGGTAAGGGCCCCGTCCTAAGCAAATGTAACTCAGACACACACATATGGGAAAGCAGAAGTATACACATGCAAAAGCAGAGCAGCTAGCCAACATTTCATGGTATCTGTGCACAAATATTTCAATTCAAGGTTGTAGAGTAAGTTTTTCCAAGTAGAGCTTGTGAAGTTGGAAAGGGAGCTTGCTCTCCACGTGGGGAGTAGGATCTTTTGATCAGGTAAGAAACTGCTCATACAAGAAACTGCTTGCAAAGGTGGGTCAAGCGGTGGAAATGAGCTGACTAGAACAAGCATGAATCTTTATATCTTTATGAAACATTGAGACAAACCTAACTCCAATAGATATTGAAGAATAAATTTTTATTTTCTCTGAAATCTCCAAATTTAGGCCTTCCAATTAAAAAATAAAACCAAAAAAATAAAAAAATATGACCCTTCAACCATAATAAAATCTCTTCCATATTTTACATTTAAAATTTGTTGAGAAAGCTGAGACCTTCCATGTTTCTTGAACCCAGAGGTGGTGAAGTTGAGAGAGAGAGAGATTGGAAGCTGACATTGAGCAACCAACCGTGCTTCTGAGATAAGAGACAGTCTTGCAGGGGAGGTAAAAGGGCCAGTCTCTTCTTTACAAGACTCTTTATCAGAGGTAAAGGTGTTGGAGAGGGGAATTTACAAGACTCTCATCATCCTCCTGGCTAGTCTGGTCTTTTTCCAGCTAATACCTTGAGAAGAACTTTCCTGTGTCCTGTCGCACCCCAAGAAGGTTTTTCCAACTGAGAGACAGAGTGGTTGGAAAAGCATAGATGATGATGAAACTGGAAGCAATACCTTCCACTGCTGGTGGTGGTTTAGTGAGAAGCGAACAGATCTATCTACAGAGATCCCACATTTATGTCAATTTCTGAAATACATGAGTTCTGGAGTTCTCCGGGGATCCATGCTTTTTCTGTCTTATACAGGAAGTAGATTGAGTTCTGTGTGGCAACCACCTTTGAAGCTGAAAGAGGAGTTGCAGGAGTAATCTGCTCCCATAAAATCCTTGCTGCCTGTAGAGGATAAGAATGTGTTCCCCTTGCTTGTGATGTACCCATTTGAGTTGTAAAGTGCCTGTCAGAATCAACACCTGCCCTGGCCCTGGACCACTGATCCCTTGAATGAGCGCAAACTGACTGCTAACACTCTTCATGTTATATGTAGAGGCTAGGTCTGGCTGGCCAGCTACTCACTTGTCCACTTTCCATTTAGATGAGCTCCCAGCAAGTGTCCGAGGGGCCTGTCGTTAAATCTGACTGTTCCTTCGGCCGGGTCATCCGTGCAGTGTCCAGGCATCTTGTCCATTGACATTGTCACTCCCAGAATTTGAGAAGGAGGGGTATTATTTTGACAGTTTCCTGACAGTGTCCACATTCCTTGGCATTGAACATTCCATTGATTTTTGAATAGCATTCATATGCAGGCTGGACGCAGGAAGGCATTGGTAAGCAGATGCCATGACAAAGGATGCTTCTGCAGTGCTCTTTGAGTCAGTAACGGACTGTTGATGTAAGTGATGGAACAAAAGGACAGACCTTTGTTTGTCCGGGTTATGTGGCTTGCTGCCACCACTGGAGCAGTCTAGAGATTCGAAAGCACACATGTCTAGCACATGTCCTGACTGGAGTTATTCGCTACAGAATACCCTAGGCACCTAAGCCTGCTATGTTCTTGCGATGCTGCCTGTGTATAAGGTGTTCTTTTCTTGGAGCCAGAAGAAGGCAGCCGTAATCTTAAGGATAATCCCAGTAAGGATGAAGCTCTGAAGTAAGAAGCCTGAAGAGCCAGCAATACTGAGAATACTCCTTGTCAAATCTCAATTTGAAGCCCTGAATAAGGAAATGCAACAGCCAGATAAGTTCGAATGAAGTAATACTTTAGCCAATATGTTTTGCAGGCAATTGATAGTGAGCCTTTTGATCCAAGCCAGTATGAGATGATCCTCATACCATCCTTGTAACCTAATGAGTAACGGTAACAGTGATCCAAATCAAAATTGGACTTGAGTTTTCCCCAGTCCAAATAAAATTGGTCTCTTAACCAAAATTCTTTGCCTTTCTGAACTTCTTTGGTAAAAACCCAAGCCCTCTCTGACACAGGAGAGGGCTGTGTGTGGGGACTGGAGGAACTGAGAAGGAGGCTTGATTACAGAGCCCTTTTTCTTTGGCATCTTGGAACATCTGGCATGCCATTGGAAAGGGAAAAGGTGTGGAAATTTGATCTGCATAAAATCTGAATGATATCCAGCTTTGATCTGTCTTGAGTGGGGCATTGTGTGGAAATAAATCTTGAGACGTGAAAGCTCTCTGACTCAGCTGCCACTGCCAGATCTGACCGGCAGCTAGAAAAGGTCCCTGCGCAGTCTGCGACATCTGCTTGCGACAGGACTGAGTCCAAGAGTCTGAGCAAAGCTGAGCAGGTTGGTAGGCCCAATGAACCTTGAGCCAACCCCCTCTCTATCGCCCCATTTGGAGGCTTTACTCTTAAGGCAGACCTATAACCATAAGAAGGATTTGCCCTACCACTTAAACTTTGGAGGCTGTTACTAAACTTAATCTTTTGCAGGTTATGTCTGACTTAACTTTCCACTCTTTTAACTTAAAACCGTTTCACAGGCGTAAAAAATCTTCCAGAAGTCTGCACTTACTTATTCATCTGTAAATTCTTCTCCAAAATCCTTACCACGATCTCTCCACACGCATGTGATCGCAGAACAGAACTAGTAGGGCCCAATCAGGAGGAGGCATGCAGCATCAAACAGAGGCCTGAAGAATGTTACCCACTTGAAGAGAACACAACTACCAGCAGCCACCCCAAGACACCAATACCAGCATAAAACCACACTGCAAAGAATGCTTTTCACCCACTTAATTTGATATTTCTTCATATTCATGCAAATTTTTGAAATTTCACCTTATGAAGGAAGAATCTTAGACCTCTACCAGACCTAGTGAAAGATCTTGCCTTTTTATCAGAGGGTACTTGATTTTCCCCCACCCTGAGAAAAGAACCTTGGGTCCACTAGAAACCACAGAAGCAAATGCCCCCTTTTAGTAGTTTATAACTTATGAGCCTGATTCTTAGCTAATACCCAAAAGAGCTTCAGACAGGAAATAGAGGCAAGGACCTCCATTTGGAGACAGGACCTCAAAAGCTGACTCCAGGGTTCTGCAACAACAAAGGAAACATCAGCGGCCTAGGAGCAGGAGGGAAAGGAATTCCCAGAGCCTTTTCTGGGCAACCCTCAATCTTTCCCTCCCAACAAAGGAGGAATCATATGAGGCCTCTTGAAAATGAAACCCTCAGAGGAGAAGCTGTCAAAGTCAATTGAAATCTTGGAATCTTTATAGGAGTGGGAAAAGGAGTCATCAGTCTCACAAAAATCAGAAAACTCAGGAGGTGTTCAAAGTGATCAACAGAAGACTGCATCAGAAGTGAAATCAGGCAAAAACTATCTTTCTTCCACAGTACAGAACCCGCCATTTTACACATGTTCAAAATAATCAGAGTAATCACAAATGCCAGGCTTAAGCATATGTTTCCTGGCATTGGTCTCTAAAAGAAGGAGAATCCCTAGAGAAGCAGGCCCTAACTACTTGGGAAGAGAGAAGCCCCCAAATACTGGGAGAGCCCCTCAGAGACTGACATTGATTCTGAGATAAAAGATCTGTAACAGCCCTAGATTCCTGCCTGGCCTACCCCTTGGCACAAACCTTAACAGTCCTTGAAGCTGCCGCCTGGGACTGTCAGTTCCTCGGACCTCACCCTCTGACTTCATCAGGACTGTCCTTGCGAAGTACACTCCAACCTCTCCGGACTCTAGCCCCCTGTACGCTTCTTAGACCCAAACACTAACCTAGCACAATCCAGCGACATAGTATACCGCAACGCTTCCCTAGCACAAGCGGGTAACCAAGCACTGTGCTCAGGCCCTAATTAAGGTATACACAAATCTAAATCTCAAAATAACCAACACGCTTCGTAGCACTCAATACAGTTAAGGTATACACAATGTATGATAAAACCAGCGAGGCAAGCGCCCCAAAATGTCATTACAGTTTCTATTTTTCTGACATCCGTAACTGTCTGAGCAAGAAAAACCAAAAGTTCAGAACGCCAACCTGCACTCGCCTGTATCCTGAGGCATGAACCGAAAAAATCTTACGAGAGAATGACGCCCCCGCGTCATGACTATACAGTATTTGATTCTCACCTTGGGGGGGGGGGGGGGGGAATGTCTGTGCTTAGAATGACCTATTAGGAAAGCTAGCCAAGTAATTAGCTATGATCTTACATAACCATAAATTTACGCTTGTTTCAACCAAATTGAGGTGGGCTATCAGCCACAACTCTGAGCAGGGATACCAGACGACTACAGGCTTCTGAGCTTCCCAAAAAATATAAGTTGCCAATTTCTGCTTGATTATACTACCTACTGCACTTTCTATTGCACTCTGCTTATTTAATACTGTATTTTAATACTATAAACTGAAATGCACTGTTTGTACTGAATTTATCTGCCTTACTGTGCCTGTTAAATCATATTTTGTTCCTGTTTTCGCTGCTGCAAAACTTTTTTTTTTTTTGGTATTTGCACTGTTTGCAAAGCATCTGTTCTGTTTGTTCCATTTTCCCACCAAGCAGTGTTTTAAAGAACTGATTTGTTTGATGTTTAAAACATTCTTTAGTGTCTCCTTGCTGTTTGTCTGCTGTTTAAAACATTTTTTAGTGTTTCCCATCTAAATTAGTGTAGCTAGTAGCTGTAGCATAGTCCACATACAGGTTTGTTGCAGCTGGGTCTGTTTGTAGTGGCTGTTGTATTCTGAGCACATTTTCTAGGCCATCTTGGATTGGAAAGGACCCTTCTGCACCCTTGTGAGAGAAGAGAGCTGACTGGAACCTCTCTGGTGAAGCGTGATTAGTCTAGGGCTTACAGTAAACACCCTCATTGGTTGTTCTGAACTTTTTTAAAAGTTTTAAGTTTTTAGCTTCTGGTATTTATCCCTGCATTCGAGCAGGTGTCTGCTTGCTTGCACATCCTCACAATTGTGCGCCACAGTCAGACAGATAATTTCGACAGATTTTCACTTGGATACAGCCGTAGTACATTAGTGTAGTCCTCATCTTTATTACATCTCTGGTCTAAGAAGTATTGCTAGTGAGCTGTGACCTACTAAACCACTACACAAAATTCTTGTCAGAAATACCTATCTACAGAGCACCTCCTAGATCAGCCATGAAAACACCCCCTTTGGGATAACCATTCTTGAAACCTAGCATTATGGACAATTGGACTATCCTTGTTTCTCTTGACAGCCTTGTTGACTTGCGTCTCCTGAGGCAGTGTAGCAACTGCCTCATGTACACTGATAACCCTCTACTAATAACTCACTCTAGTACAGAGTGTAAGAGAAGTATCTACACCAAGAATCTTCAATCCCTGCTCTCTTACTCTCAAAATAGTAACACTGAAGAGGTTGCCAACTCACCCACCACTACTCATGCACATAGTACCACTACTGCTACACATAGTACATATCCAACACACAAATCAACATACATGGAGGTTCTCAAAAAAAATTACTGAAACACCACAGACCTCCAAAAACAAAAGACCACTACAATTAACACAGAAACATAGCAACACCAGTGTCTCACCTACCAAGCCCTTAAGGCGTAACGCTAAAAAAAACCCCAAATTTTCTTGTCAGTGGAGACTCCATAGAGAGACACACGGATGCATACCTCTCAACCTGGAAACATCAAAAATATGGACGAAGGCCCATTAAAAATAGGTACAAATCTGTATGCTGATTAACATAAAATCTGCATACATAATTATGCAACCCCACCCACTTCAATGGAATTGCGGGATACAAACTTTCAAACTCAAACTGAAGAACAAACAACCAAAATATGGCCCCCCAGATCCTGTAGTAAATGGTAACCATTTTTTTAATGTGTAGCAATGATGTTCACTGGGAAGGGAGACGATGATGAACCTTAGGATTTTGCTTTTGATGACTTGCTATGTGGGTTTTGTGGTAAAACTAGGGAAATTTACTGGAAGGCAATATTCTAATCTTAAAATAATATTATAGTTTGCTAGGACCTCCAGAAGTAATTCTCCATGGCCTACTGATCAGTGGTGTAGCTAGAATTTGTGCCACCCAGGGCTGTCTGAGTTTGCACCCTTTCCTCTTCACATGGTCGAATGGGCACCCCCTATACACAGCCCTCCCCCTTCAGCCATTCAAATGTACCATTACTTGGCTATTTTGCCTCATTTACCATAAACACTAATGTGCATATTGCTTTACTTCTACAATGATTACTTAGAGTTCATTTAAAATATTTATTTTACATTTTAATTTATAGCACACATACTAAAGACATCTGCTAAGCAAAGAGATACAGTCTCACAATGAAAACAGACTTAGCATTAAAACTTCTCTGCCCTTGAAATTCACATTAATTGAAACAGCACTGAAACCCACATTCAAAGAAAATGCTTTTGGCCAGTGGCAGATAAAGATTACCTTTGGGCTGTTTTCAAATCATAGGCCCCTTGCACATGAAATATACATGTGTTCTTTGATAAACCTTCCTGATTGTATTAAATTATATTCCTTGTATAATACAGCACACTTGTTGGAGCGAGTTTTAAATTTACTGTTTTGAACATTTTTCCAGTACGTAATAAAACAAAATGCATGAACTAATAATGGCAAAACTGCCGAATTCAGAACATTTCCATCGTAAAAACTTGTACAATCCAAGAGTATCAGTAAATTTGCACAATCTCTGCAGAAGTAAAAGTCATCTAAATAATTCCACATTAAAGAGATCTGTAACTATGAAGAGGTTGCTGCTAGCTAACAACTTTACATTTACAAATAAAGTGCGTGCTGCCTTTGAGGAATAAGCTGATTATGTTACATTAAAAACATAAGTCAGTAATATCACAATAGGGAACGGATGGCAAACTGATAACAGGTTCGTAGTTACTAGGTATCTCTACCAAAGAGGACATTCTCAGGACTGCAGCCTTCACACCTTTTAAAAGTACAACACCGTACAGTATCAGTAATCCATCAGCATACCATGGGAATAGAACAGACAGCCTTCTGAATCAAAAACAAGTATTTTACCTGTTGTGCTACTAACAAAATGGACATAGGATAAGCAGCACTAAACTTCTCTCCCCCTGAAGAACTATGCAGCACAAGAAATCTGGAAAAAGCCAAAATGTATTGGGGGGGGGGACACAAACCAGGGACACATTTTAAACATTGCTTGTATAATCTTAGAAAAGTTGCTAGAATAAAACGATGTGTTCCCAATCCATGTGTTTCCTAAAAGATAGGAAGACTGTAACTTAAACGGCTATCATTACTTAGTGAATTCAGTTCTCACCGATTTGCCAGAAAGCCAAAAATTTTAAGAGGAACAGACCACAAGTATGAGCCAAACATTCCAGACAGTCTGTAAAACTATGGACAGTTGAGAGCTATCACAAGTGGTGGTGGTATGAGTAGAGAAGTTAGGCTCTTGCGCCTTGTACCTAAGGTACAGGGTTTGAGTCAGAGTAATTCTAACCATCAGGTATCCCTTAACTGGGGCATTATACACACACACACGCAGACACACACACAGACACACACAATGTTTCACACTTAACAGAGCAAACTACTGATACACACAATGAATGTAACGTAACTGCAGAATAAGAAATCTGCTATTTCTTGCACATAAATAAGCCTTCCTGGAGTGCACTGCCTGAATAACCAGAACTTCATACACAGCAATGAATGAAATGCCAAAGAAGAAGAACATAAAGAATTAAGAAATCTGCTGTTTCTCATTCTGAGTGCACTGCCTGAATAACCCGTCCAACTCTGTAGTTAAATTATGGCTCGGCTTTGTGAAGCTGAAGTCATCATGCATGCCCTGCACAAAAAATTCAAAATAAAACCTGGTTCCTCGAGAATTCATGGGACCCTAAATTTTTTGCCCTCAAAACTGGTACCTACTGAAGAATTCGGTATGCTTGAGAGGTATGCATGGATGCCTCACTCATCAGGTTAGATAAAGAGAAAGTCGCGGTCGGCTTCCTGTCCAGTGCCAGGATTTGCCAGATCAAGAACGCACTCAGGTCTCTTGGCAACGAGTACTATTAATACTCTGTCATAGCTCATGTTGGAGTTAAGAACCTGAGACGTACCTCACTGGACTATATGGAAAGAGTCATGATTGAGCTCTCCTTGTGTGTGTCCCAGGCAGGTATGTCCCTAGCTTTGAACAGCATATTACCCTCACCTAGAATGATGCCACACTATAAACAAAAAAATTATCAATTTCAATAATCAGCTTAATTTTTGGTATTACTCAAAAGGAATTCAGTTTCTGTTAGCCTGGGATAACATGGTCGACAAACCTCACTGCTTTGCCAGAGATGGTTTGCACCTGGCACCACTACACTTTCAGCTGCTAGGAAAGGCTTGTGCCTCCCCCATAGTGCCTTTTTAGGCAAGGTCTCAAAAACAAAATTGCCAATCATAGTAAAATAAGGGTCATGCTGGTAAATGCTAGGATCTTAAAAAACAAAAACTGCACACCCTGGAAGCACTTCCATCACTGGAGGATGTAGATGTCTGTGCAGTCACAGAAACCTGGTTCAAGGCCTCAGACAGTACCCCAGGCCTTGCAAGGCTATAATGCCTTCCACACCTTCAGACTGCAAAATGAACATTTGAGAACAAAAGGAGGCAGTGTTTCTATCTATATTAGAGATAAATTCACCTCCCAACTAGTTAGACTGGATAACTCCATGGAGTTACTGCATGTTCTGATTATTGTGGGCAAGACCCTCAATTCAAATCATAGCTAGTTATAGAGCCCCCTCCATGGATCATGATGCGCACAAGGTCTACTAGACCAAACTGGAGTCAATCCAAGTATTGCCAAACACTCTGGTCATGGGGAATTATAATTATTCCACCATCAACCGGGAAACCTACTCTAGCCTTAACTCACTAGCATAAAAGTTCCTTGACTTTGTTAACTCAAATACCCTGGAACAAATTGTTCAAACCCCAAGAAAAGGAACAAACATACTAAATATGGTCCTCACTAACATGACAAACTATCCCCAACTATCGGACCCTCATTACTTAAATCTGACCACAAATCAGTCACCTTTGAACTGGCACTACCACTAGAACTCACAAAGTGCGAAGCCAGACTAAAAAACTTCACCAAAACAAACTATACCCTCCCAAGGAAAGGTAGAAATGCATTCCAAGCCCCACTCCTTGCTGGAAGTGGTAACTACACCAAAGCCCTGTACAGTCACTTGTACAATTGCATAGCCTCAGCTGTTCCACAGAGAACCAAAGTCAGAGCCCCAAGTAAAAAAAAAAAACAAAACAAAAAACTGGTGGACATCAAGCATCAACAAACTTTACAATAAACACAAAAAATATCTGTCTAAGAAAACTAATGCGAGGCCCCAACAATGGAAAAGCACCCCCCTCAGCCTCAACAGGCAAATAAGACAACATGCCAAATCCCCTAAGGGTAACGTTGAGAAAACCTTAGCAATCAACAGCCAAGGATAATCATAAGGCCTTTTAAAGCTACATACAAAGTTTAAAAGGTAGGACTTAAGCATGTACCAAACTAGTGACTAGCAGTATCGAACACACTAATCCTGCAGAGATAGCAAACCAAGATTTCACTCCTTTATCCCCTCCAAACTTATGACAATCCTTGCCTCCAACTCCCCCCACCCTACATACCTGAAGAGAAGGTCATTAAAGCCTTGTCTAAGGCAAAAAACACAGCCTTTATAGGACCAAACAGCACCCCAGACTGTCTTCTAAACATACTAAAACATGAACTACCATCACTATTAAATACCATGTTCAATCACAGCCTAACCACTGGGTTTGTTCCTGTGGAATGGAGAACAGCAACAGTTATTCCGCTCCACACAGGTAGCTTAGCAACGGACTCAGGGAACTGTAGTCCCGTAAGTCTGACCAGCATCATCTGTAAAGCCATGGAACGTATCATCATGGACCTCATAAATACACAGGCGACCTCGAAATCCTGGATCCGACCTAATTCAGCTTCATCAAGGGTAGATTCTGCCTGTTAAACCTGGAGTTTGTTTGTCTTTTGGCTTTTCCCGGTTAGGGGTCGCCACAGCGGAACTCCGGTCCGCTAATGATTGGCAGTAGATTTTCATGAATGCCAAGGTGCCAGCTCGCCGTTTAACCTTCAACGAAGGCACGCCCATTTATGCATGTCTTTCGAACGCCCACCCAACTGCGGGGTTCATGCAGACTCCACACAGAAGGCACGCCCCGCACTCCAGCCGAGAATCGAACGAGAGAACCTCTTGCTGTGAGGCAACAACGCTACCACTGCACCACTACGGACGTCTGTTAAACCTGGAGGATTTCTTTAAAAAGGTGACCCAGGCCATTAATGGTAGCAAATCTGTGCACACAGCATACCTCGGACTTGGCAAAGGCCTTTGATACAATCCCACACTCTGTTAGTACTGGATAAACTTAGCAAACTGAATGTAAACCACTTTGCTGTAAGATGAGTTGTCAACTGGCTCACAAACCAGTCACACACTATCAAAATGGGTGACTCCACATCAGTCAGTACGCCTGTGACCAGCAGGGTGCCACAAGGGTCAGTGCTGGGCCCCCTACTGTTTGGTATATACTTCTTAGAACTTCAGGCCAAAACTAAGGAGCTGTGGCTAACCAAGTCTGTGGACGACTGCAAACTGGGTGCAATTACTGAATCCCCAAATGATGTCAGTATACTTCAGTAGGGTCTTGTGCAGACCATTGACTGGTGTCTTAGTCATGGTCACAAACTGAATGTAAAGAAATGCATCATCATTCCCTTTGACAAAACAATGTCCCTTCACACTATCAAATTAACAATAATACCCTAAGTACCTATGACGTGGTAAGGGATCTGGGAACACAAGTAGACTGCGACTTTAACATTGACCATCATGTGTCTACTATAGTGGGGAAGGATTTCTATATAGCACACTTGATTAGCAAAGGCATCGCCTCTAGAGCAAAACAGGTTATAACTCCTCTATACTTATCACTAATCAGTCCCACAAATGAGTACAAAGACCCTTTTGGCATGTACCATACAAAGCACCTGCAGCAACTGGAGAGACCTCAGAGATTTCCAACTAGGATCAAGGGACTCCAGCACGTGCCTTACACAGACCAACTAAAGTCACTGTCATTTTACTCTGTACCATATAGACTTTTTAGGGGAGACTTACGCCTGGGCTTACAGAGCAATCTCGGACCCAAACCTAATGAAGCTGCTGCACATCCGTAAATCAAACGGGACTAGAGCTACCCATTCCAAGGAGCTAAATATAGTCTGCGACGAACAGGATGTGCTGGAGGGACAGATTGGTCTCCCTGAAACTGCCTTGTCTTGGGAATAGGCCGCCAATTCATGTGAAGCACAGCATCTCTATGACACAGTTCAAAAGGTACCTGGATGAGTGGATGGGGAACCATAAATTCATATCGGAGATAGTGCCCGCAACCCTCCTGGACATAGGCAATCATTAATAAATATAGTCTTGGGTACTGACTAGAGTATTTATGGTACTACACTGGGATGAAACAGCTAGGCTTGAAATGATCTCTGGGTCAACAGCCTAGTAATCTCCTATGTCTTTGGAACAAAAGCTTGACAAATAGTACAGGATGTACGGTCGTGACAACATCCAAAACAAAACAAGCACTGCTCATAACAGTCTTTTTAAGTAATCTGTCTCTCACACAGGCAATTACTTTCCAGATGACAACATGAATCCCACAATAACACAGATGCAAAAGCAAAAAAGACTAAATCAAAACCCCCCAAAAGGGCAGTTATCTGACTGACTAGGTAACTAGCAATGGCTCTGGAGATCAGACCGACAATCAAAGATGGCATTCAGACTGGTGGCAAAGTACTACTGAGGATGATACATCTGGACATCACCTTTATGCCCTGTGCCTTGCACGGGGAGCATACCTGTGACATATGGCATATTGATAACCTAAAGACTGATATACTGTCTGGATGTTGGGCCACCATTGGAAGGGGATCCCATCATGTTAAGAAAACTGCAACAGTGAAATGGAAGGACATGAGGATATCTCACATGGGACAAAGCTGCGACTTTGAGACTGATGATAACTTCACACTTTGTCACACTTAAATGTTTCCGATCAAACAAATTGAAATATTAGACAAAGATAATTCAAGTAAACACAAAATGCAGTTTTTAAGTGATGATTAAGGAAAAAAAAAAGTATCCAAACCTACATGATCCTATGTGAAAAAGTAATTGCCCCCCCCCCCTTTTAAATCATGAACTAACTGTGGTTAATCACATTTTTGGGAAAGCTGAGTTCAATTTCACTAGCCATACCCAGGCCTGATTACTGCCAGACCTGTTGAAACAATAGATCACTTAAATATAACCTGTCAGATAAAGTGAAGTAGGCCAAAAGATCCCAAAAAAGGAAGACATCATGTCGTGATCTAAAGAAATTCCGGCACAGAGGAGAAACAAAATAATTGATATCTATCAGTCTGGAAAAGGTTATAAAACCATTTCTAAAGCTTTGGGACTCCAGCGAACCACGGTGAGAGCCATTATCCACAAATGGAGAAAACATGGAACAGTGGTGAACCTTCCCAGGAGTGGCCAGCCTACAAAAATTACCCCAAGAGCACAGCGACGACTCATCCAAGAGGTCACATCTAAAGAACTGCAGGCCTCACTTGCCTCAGTTAAGGTCAGTGTTCATGATTCAGCCATAACAAAGACACTGGGCAAAAATGGCATGTATGGCAGAGTTCCAAGGTGAAAACCACTGCTGACCAAAAAAGAACATAAAGGCTTGTCTCACTTTTGCCAAAAAACATCTTGATGATCCCCAAGACTTTTGGGAAAATATTCTGTGGACTGACAAAACAAAAGTTAAACTTTTTGGGAGGTGTACATCCCGCTACATCTGGTGTAAAAGTAAAGTACAGTTTTGTACCTACCATAAATGTAGATGTCCGAATTGGATAGCATCAGCAGTCATAACAACTGGGTTGTCCTGTCGTCAGGCAGCCCTTCAGTCGGCCGGATTCCAAAGTCCGGGTCCGGCTTCGGCTGATGTCACACTTCACCCGACGTCATCTCTGTTGGTCTTCGGGTATAAAAGCATCAGCCGACGCCATTTTCTTCAGTGTTTCTTGCCCCAGATGCCAGAAGCCCTATAGAAGGCTAAAAATTTTGGATAGATGCCAATGTTTCCAAAAGATAGAGGTAAACACAAAAATAAGCATGTATGTACATAAATACAAACAAATACACCATGAAAGAAATGGCCCCACTAGCTAGCTATTAGAAGGGTAAACACCCTAGGAGTACCACAGAGGGGAAGGAGGGAGGGTAATCCTGACTGCAGATGCTATCCAATTCGGACATCTACATTTATGGTAGGTACAAAACTGTACTATGTCCTTCATGGATGCATCTGCAGTCATAACAACTGGGTAGAATACCATAGCCAACTAGGGGAGGAGGATAAAAGTAGATTATGGTGTGTTTAGGATCCCTTGCAGGACAGCAGTGGCAAACCCTGCTCGGGATCTGGAATATAGAGGCAAATTATAATGCTTGGCAAATGTATGCACGGAGGTCCAAGTAGCCGCCTCAATAATGTCTTTGGTAGCCACTCCTCGTAAGAAGGCTGTGGTAGTGGCTGTTGCCCTTGTAGAATGAGGTCTTATGTTCTGTGGAATTGGTTTTCCATGGAAGGAGTAACAGAATCGTATGCAATTTCCTATCCATTTGGAGATTGTCTGTTTGGAAATAGCTTTTCCTTCCCTTCCTGTTGCATAGGCTACGAAAAGTTGGTCAGTCTTTCTGCTATTTTTT
This sequence comes from Protopterus annectens, assembly GCF_019279795.1. Taxonomy (NCBI): domain Eukaryota; kingdom Metazoa; phylum Chordata; order Ceratodontiformes; family Protopteridae; genus Protopterus; species Protopterus annectens. Next base: position 45,874,483 of record NC_056735.1, read on the forward strand.
GTTCTGTCCAAGTAGTAGCGTAGCTGTCTATGTACATCCAAGGTATGCAGTATTCTTTCCCTCTGTTTTGTGGGTTGGGAAAGAAGGTAGGTAGGTGGATTGCCTGGTTTAAAGACACTCTGGATACCACCTTAGGCATAAATGTAGGATTAGTCCTCATGGACACTCTATCTTGGTGGAAGATTAGAAAGGGTTGCACTGCCATTAAGGCCTGTAGTTCTGAAACCCTCCTTGCTGAAGTAATTGCCAGTAGGAAAGCAGTTTTCCATGACAGGTGTTGTAGGTCTGCTGTTGCTGCTGGTTCAAAAGGTGATAGTGTCAATTTTTCTAGCACAAAGTTCAAGTCCCAAGCTGGCAATGGTGGTTTCCTTGGAGGTTTTACATTCTTGATTCCTCTGAGGAACTGCCTGAGCAAAGGGTGTGAAAAACAGGTGGATCAAAGCTGTATTCTGCTGAAATAGCTGATGCATGAATCTTGATGGAGGAGTAGGACAGGCCTGAATGAAGTAGTTCGCCAGATACTCCAGAATGTTAGGCATATCTATGTTTGATACATCTTTTCCTCTTTCAGAACTCCAAATGACAAACCTTTTCCATTTCCCAGCATAATTCCTTCTAGTTGAAGGCCTGCGTGCTTCAAGAATAATGTCTTTAACTCTTTGTGAAAGTTCTGTATTAGCAGCTGCTATGTGATGTTCCATGCAGTCAGTTGCAGCGTTTTAGGTTTGGATGCATGGTGCTGAAGTTGTTCTGAGTTAGCATCAAAGGCATCAGGGTATTGGCCACATATTGTTCGAGACATGCTCCTCAGCAGTGGGTACCAATGTTGTCTTGGCCAGTTTGGAGCTATCAGGATTATCCTTGGACGTTCCTCCTTGATTTTTAGTAGTACTTTGTGTATCAAGGGAAGAGGTGGGAATGCATATGCTGTTAGGCCTTTCCAGCTGAAGGAGAGCGAGTCCACTTTCCATGCTAGTGGGTGGAATGTCCTTGTGCAGAATTTTTTGAGCTGGTGATTGAGAGGTGATGCGAATAGATCTATCTGAGGCATTCCCCATTTCCTCGAGATGGTCTTGAAGATATCCGGGTGCAGCTGCCATTCGTGGGCATCCGATGTGGTCCTGCTTAACATATCTGCTAGAGAGTTTTCTTTTCCTGGCACAAATATTGCCTGTAACTGGATGTTGTAGCTGAGTGCCAGGGTCCACAGCTCCAAAGTCATTCTGCATAGGGGTAAGAATGAGTGCCTCCCTGTTTGTTGATGTACCACATGACTGTGGTGTTGTCTGTCCTTATCATCAAGTGGTCCTCCTTGAGGAATGGTCTGAACTTTTGGATTGCCAGTTTTACTGCCAGCATTTCTTTTAGGTTGATGTGCAGGTGAAGTTGGTCCTGTGTCCACAATCCTTGTACGCATTTGTCCAGCATATGCGCCCCCCCCCATCCTAGGTCTGAAGCATCTGTTGTGATGGTCTGGCTTGCTTGGCCCTTGCGAAAGGGCAGGCCTGGGTTTGACTGGCATGCCTGAGCCCACCATAGGAACTCCTGTTTTAAGCATGGTATTAGTGGGATTTCCGTTTCTAGACTGTGTCTGTGTTGGGACCATAAATTCTTTAGGTACCACTGTAGTTTTCTCATATGTAGTCTGGCAAATGGAACCAAGATTATGCATGATGCCATGAAACCCAAGGCCTGCAGTACCTTTCTTGCTGTTAACTTGTCCAGTTTTGTTAGTGCCAAGAAGTAAAGAGGGAGTTCTTTTTGTTTTTCTGTAGTTAGGAATGCCATTTGTCTTACTGTGTCCAATTCCGCTCCCAGGAAAGTCCTTGTCTGGGATGGTATCAGTCTTGACTTTTGTAAATTGACTGTGTATCCCAGTGCTTGAAGCAAGTAAATGACCCTTTGTAAATCTGTTGTCAGCTTGCTTTTGTTGTCCCCTTGTAGCAGGCAGTCGTCCAGGTATGGATAAATTTGAATTCCCTGTAGTCTGCAATGGGCGATTACTGATGCCAGGCATTTTGTGAATACTCTGGGCGCAGTAGATAAGCCAAAGGGCAATGCTGAGAATTGATAGTGCTCTGATCCTGCAAGAAATCTGAGGTGTCTTCTGCAGATTGGTCGAATGGAGACGTGCAGGTATGCCTCCTTGAGATCTAGAGTTACCAGCCAACACTCCTTGCCCAGCATGGGAAGAAGTTGCTGTAGGGTCAGCATTTTGAATTTTGGGACAATGATGTAAGTATTCAGGGCGGACAGGTCTAGAATTGGTCTCCAACTTTTTTCCTTTCTTGGAACTAGGAATAGTCTGGAGTAGAACCCCTTTCCTTGCTCTGCTGTTGGCACTTTCTCCACAGCTCTCATGTTTGCTAACTCCATTATCTGTTGTAGAGCCTCTGTCTTTTGATTTGGAGGTAGATTTGGCATTCCTCTTTTGTCTGGTAAAGTGTGGAAGTGGAACCGTAACCTTGATCTATGGTTCGTAAAATCCACTTGTCCTTTGTTATGTGGTGCCAGTTTTTTGAAAATAAGGTTAGCTTTCCGCCTAGAGGAGCTGCTATCTGTTCCCTGGTAGGCGGGTTTAGGATTAAGTCACTGTGGCTGTGTTGATGTAGTGGCAGGTGTTGAGTCTGTGCCTCTGTTGTTACCTTGCCACTGTCGTCCTCTGTAGGCACCTCCTCTGGATTGGTTTCTGCCTCTGGAACGCCTATTCCTGCCCCTTTGAGGTCTTGTGGAGTCAGGAAAGGACCAATTTTTGGCAGGCCAGTTCCTGCTAAACCTTGGGGGTTGAACCTGCAAGAAATCTTTAACTGTCTGGACTGATTTTGCCTTTTCTTCCATTTTCTTCATAACCTGCTGGGCAGGTGTACCAAACAAACTTGTTTTATCCATAGGAGCATCTAGCAATTTAGATTTAACATGATCCGGTAAAGCTTGCTCCTTTAGCCATGCATGCCTTCTAATTACAGTGCCAGTCATGGCTGATCTAAATGAAGCCTCCAGTGCATCATAGCCACATTTTAAAGAGTGGTTACTAACTTGCTGTATGTTATTTACCATTTCTAATACATATTTCTTATCAAGAGATTCATCAGTGGTTAGCTTTTTAGTTAACTGATCAAGCATAAACTCTTGGTATTGTATCATGTGAAACTGACAGTTTAAAGCTCTAGCTGAGAGAGTGGCTGAAGTGTAAACCTTTTTACCCCATCTGTCTAATGACCTTGCTTCCCTTTCAGAAGGAACAGGGTTTTTAGCTATGGTCGCGGCTACTGCCTTGGGACCCTGGGAAATAGTTTCGGGGTCTGCAAGAGGGGCCTTGTAAAGGTGGTGATGAGTATCTGGCACCCTGTAAAATCTGTCTGGTTTGGCAGGGGCTGGGGGTAAGGAATCTGGAGCGGAGCAGACATCATTGAAAGCATCACCCACCACAGAGAGAACAGGAGGTATAGCTAAGGGCCTGTGCTGTGGAAGGTGCAAAAAGGTCCTAAGTCTTTTCCTGGAGTCTGAAAAATCCTGTTGCTGCCATTGGAACTGTTCTCGCATGGCATGCAAGGTTTCCCCAATGGAGAATTCTTCTGGTGGGGAAGCAGCTGGAATGGATTCTTCAGCATCAGAATCTTCAAAATTGGAGAAAGGAGCCTCTGGCTGGTCAGTAATGTCTGATTCATCAGCAGAATCATCAGAGGACACTGGCTCATGGGGCTCTGCCCTAGGTCTCTTCTCTGGGGCTGAGAGGCCCTGTCTGGGTGAGATTGAGATCCTCTAATTAATGAAATTAAATCTTCTGCCAAAGTAAGCATTTGAGAACTGGAAGAGGGCCTGGTTGAGGGGTTTAACAGGCACTGTTTTAGTAGTCTTGGCTGCTTTAGCCCTGGCGAAGGCCTTAATGGACATGGCTGCTGGAGGCCTAGCAGCACCACGTGCTGGGGTAGAGACATCCAAGGGAATGGTGTCTGATAAGTCAGTGGTAAGCACCGTAGTGGGTAAAATTTCTGAGGCCGATTCAAGAGTGTTAGCAGGGACCTCAGTTGTAGAGATAGATTCAGCTGTATTTTGATCAGTTTTCTCGGTTTCGCCGAAACCGAGACACTCGCGGTTTGCTTAACCATGGTTTCGCCGAAACCGCGGACCGCGAGTGTCGGTCTTTTCTTTGCGTTTTGGCAGAATGCGAGTCGGAGGATCCGACGGCATAATGTACGCAAAATCAGAACCGAAAACTGTTCTGCAAACTCCGACCGACGCCTAAGCGTGTCGGTTGAAAGAAGCACAGGACGAACAGGCTGCTACGTCGTGGGCTGGGCCTAAGCAAGGCAGGCAGTAAGAGTGGAAATCTTTATGAGGTATTTGTTTCCCACAGGTTAAACAATTATTAACTTTTTCTGACATCGGCTGAGGCAAGAAAGAGTCCCCAACGGGGTACTTAGCTTTAGAAGTCTTCGAAGTAGTATTCGGTAGAAGTAATCTCTGGATCCGACCGACCGGCACTTGCGAACAGCTTCTGCTTCGGGCGCCACGCGGCAAGAAAGACTGAAGAAAATGGCGTCGGCTGATGCTTTTATACCCGAAGACCAACAGAGATGACGTCAGGTGAAGTGCGACATCAGCCGAAGCCGGACCCGGACTTTGGAATCCGGCCGACTGAAGGGCTGCCTGACGACAGGACAACCCAGTTGTTATGACTGCAGATGCATCCATGAAGGACATCACAGCATTTCAGAAAAAGAACATCATGTCAACAGTCAAACATGGTGGTGGTAGTGTGACAGTCTGGGGCTGCTTTGCTGCTTCTGGACATGGACAACTTGCTATGATTGATGGAACCATGAATTCTGCTCTCAACCAAAAAATCCTTAAGGAGAATGTTCTGCCATCAGTTCATGACCTCAAGCTGAAGCACACGCACGACAATGATCCAAAACACACCAGCAAGTCCACCTCTGAATGCCTTAAAAAAAAGCAAAATTAAGGCTTTGGAGTGGCCTAGTCAAAGTCTGGACTTGAATCCAACTTGAGATGCTGCGGCATGACCTTAAAAAGGCTGTCCATGCTTGGAAACTCTCCAATATTTTGATTTTCTTGATGTACTGGAAAATATTAGGATTCCACCAAACACCCTAATAATGGGCAATTTCAATTACCCCACCATTAACTGGGAAAACTACTCATGCACCAACTCCTTCGCTCAACACTTTCTGGAATTCATAAACTCCAATGCCCAGGATCAACAATATCCTAGATCTAGTCATTACCAACATGAGTGACCGGTGTTCCACACCTGAAGTCAACGCCTCATTGGTCCGACCTGACCATAAGCTAATTACCCTAGATATCCACATCCTGTCCCCCCCCCCCCATTAAGGAAACCATGGTAAAAAATTTCTCCAAAGCCAACTTCATGCTTCTCAAGACAGAAGTTGTGAACTTCATGACACCCATGCAGATGGACAACACAGTTACAACTACTGAATCCTACACAATTGTACTTTATAAGCACTTACATGAGTGCATGGATTGTGCTATCCCAAACAGAACCAAGACGCTATCCTCCAAAAAAAGGAAGCCAATCTGGTGGTCCCCTGCCATAAACAAACTGTACAATAGAAGGAAGAAACTGTTGCAAAAGAGAGAAAAATCCCACGAGTGGAGGAGCTCCCTGGTCAGCCTCGGTAAGAAGCTGAGATCCCTGATAAAATCCTTCAAAGCTAGTTACGAAAACAAAATCGCCACTGATTCTAAAGACAACCACAAAGCATGGTTTCAGTGCTAACTTTACCCCCCCTCACCCCCTAAAGAGCCCATTTCTATACCAGAAGAATGCAAAGTTCCTGTAATCACGGCTGCACAGGTAAAAACCACACTCTCCAAAGCCAAGAACACAGCATCCATGGGACCAGACAACATCCCAGGCTGCGTTCTACACTAACTACAGAACGAACTGGCACCCCACCTAAGTACCATGTTCAATCATAGCCTCACCTCAGGCTTTGTGCCTGCTGAATGGCACACGGCAACGGTTATCCCACTCCACGAGGGGGGGAGCCACCACGGACCCTGGGAACTACCACCCCATTAGCCTGACTAGCCTGGTCTGCAAGGCCATGGAACGTATCATCATGGAACTTATAAACAAAGACATTGGTAATCTCCAAACTCTAGACCCCACCCAGTTCGGGTTTGTAAAAGGCAGATCATGTCTCCTAAACCTGACAGACTTCTTTGAAGCAGTCACCAAAGCCGTAAACAAGGGTAAGGTGGTTCACACAGCCTATCTAGAGCTTGCCAATGCTTTCGGCACCATCCCCCACTCTGTAATTATAGATAAACTCACCAAACTAGGTATAAATCCCTACGTCACAAGATGGTTTCCCAACTCGCTCACTGACAGATCCCGCACTGTGAAAGTAGCAAACTCCAAATCCGACTTCAGACCAGTGACAAGTGGAGTACCACAGGGTTCAGTCCTGGGTCCTCTCCTGTTTGGTATCTACTTCTCTGAAGTACAGGCTAACACAGAAGGTCTTTGGCTAACAAAGTTCGCAGATGACGGCAAACTAGGAGCCATAATCGAAACTCCTAACGACGTGGATATCCTACAAAAGGGCCTCACTGAGACAGATGCCTGGTCTCAAGCTCAATGCCAAAAAGTGCACCGTCATCCCCTTTGGTAAAAACTCTGTACCCATGAACTACAACATAGGCGGTAGCATACTTACCGAAAGTGTGATAAGAGACCTTGGGACACAGGTGGCCAGTAGTCTCTCCTTTGATAATCACATTGCCATAGTAGTCAGGAAATCCTTCTACGTGGCACACCTCATCACAAAAGGTTTCTCATTCAGAAAAAAAAAGAGGTCATTGTTCCCCTCTACTCATCACTCATTAGACCCATTATAGAGTACAACGCCCCTTTTGGTATGTACCTCACAAGATATCTACAACAACTGGAAAGGCCGCAGAAATACCTCACGAAGAGGATTACCGGCCTCAAACAGATGCCCTACGCAGACCGTCTCAAAAAACTCCAGCTTTACTCCGTCGCATATCGCCTACACAGAGGTGATCTCTGCCTAACATACAAAGCTATGTCAAATCCAGAGCTGTTGGACATGCTCCACTTAAAGAAATCCCAATCCCTCCGAGCTACACTCTCTAGAGACATAAACCTTGTCACCACAATAAACAGAACATGCCGGAGGGATAGATTCCTGTCCCAGAGACTTCCCACACTCTGGAATAAACTACCTATCTATATCAAACAAAGCCTCCTCATTAGCACTCTTCCAAGAAAAATCTTGATGATTGGATGGGAAATAGGAAATTCACCCCAGGGATCACCTCTGTGGCTCTGCTCGACAGTGGCACAGGAAAATAATTTTCTTGGGTGGCAAAAGCCAGGGTACCTTTTTGGCTAGGCTTGTATAGGCCCCAGGGCCGATAGCCTAGTACCTACCTATGAATATGGCTGAATTAAAACAATCCTGCAAAGAAGAGTGGGCCAAAATTCCTCAACAGCGATGTGAACGACTCATTACCAGTTATCGCAAATGCTTGATTGCAGTTGTTGCTGCTACGGGTGGCACAGCCAGTTATTAGGTTTAGGGGGCAATTACTTTTTCACACAGGGCCATGTAGGCTTGGATATTTTTTTTCCTTAAGTAAAATCATCACTTAAAAACTGCATTTTGTGTTTACTTGGGTTATCTTTGTCTAAAATTTATATTTGTTTGATGATCTGAAACATTTAAGTGTGACAAACATGCAAACAAATAAGAAATCAGGAAAGGGGCAAATCCTTTCCCATTGCACTGTATGTGAACAGTCACTGGTGAACAGTGCCGGTTTAAGTTATTGCATTATGGGAAAATAAGACGGTCAAAAAATGTTTTTCAGCTACATTTCATACTTACGCCCTTCCAGGGTCTCACCTCGGAGGGGCATGAAGTGCTGATGTTGTCCATATGGTGCAGAAGCCTTCTGATCTGGGCTTCTGCTCCTTAATCATCACACTCACAGTCACAGTCAAAGCAGTGGCACTAACAAAAACAAAATACAATGACACCGAATGAACACTAACAACAACACTTAATGAATAATCACCGTAATAGTTAATTACTTTTGTTGAGGTACTCATCTTGTAACTCAGCTTTTCATTTCTCTGCTATAATGTGCCTCCCAGCACTGTCACCCTATTTCCAACCACAGCTGCCCACAGAATCACATCATCACTCTGCTAGGTGTGATAATGTGACAAAGTTTGCACGAACTGCATACAGCATGCATGCTAACTTACCCTTCTTCAAATTGTTATTTTTCTTGAAAAATTCTTTTTTTTTTAAGATAAGAATGTGGAAAATTTGCAACCAAATGTTAGCCCGCTGACGTCAAATTTAGTTAAGTCAATCAGAGCTTTGAACTTGATCTTTAAGGATGTGTCACAAATAATCCATTATGGCATTCCCCCTCCCAACTTCCTTTCACAAACACATAGCAGAGCATGTTTTTCTGATGTACATTGAATAAATGTAAAGTTACTAACTAAAGACCATCTATGGCCAAGAGTTGCAGCTAGACTTCTCCACGTTTACTACTATCTTATCATTTCATTAACCCCATCGAGGCATTATTTAACCTCTCTGATGTCCTATAATGCACAAACAGATTTCTGGGTGTCATATCACCTAGTCTGCAGTACTGTCTCTTTAAATCCACCTTCAGTCATTGCTCCTACCAACTGCCACACTTGCCTGCTATCCCTGGCCTTCCATCACTTTATCTCCTTATCTGCTTCTAGCAATTAGACACACCAAAACCAATCTCACTTTTTAAAAACCATCGCATCCTGCTAGCATTTGACACTGGCCATTCCCACCACACACCAAAATACAGCTTAGATGCTAACAAACCTCGCCTGCCCCGCCTCTGTCCCACTTTAGATCACCCCGCCAAGCCTATATCTTTTGTACTACATTTTCTTTCAAAGTGCAAACACCATAACACATTTTTTTCATTCATGCAATGTCGCATCCACCATATCTGACAATCAAATGCAAGTCTCTCTGGATAACAGTTCCCCTCCAACTGCGATCAGCACAGCAGTCTCAGTGCCACAGCACACATGCTGATCTTACTTTTCAACCTCGGTTTGGCACGCACAGAAGGTAGTAAGGTACAAGATACAGCCCTCACCTTCATTGTGTGCACTGGCCAACTATAGGAGTACTTGATGGTGTGTTCTGGTCAGCTATGGGAGTAAGCAGGGCAGCTGTACTATGGATTTGAAAATCAGGAACTAGGACACAAAAGACAGTGTAAGCAGGTTTACAACCAGACAGGGGAATAACTGGCTGGCCACTACAGTGAAGGGCACTAGAACCTACCTGCCTCAATAGCCTGGGGTCAAGTTAACACCAAGCATCTGCTCTGAAGTAGAATCTCGAGAGTATCTGCTGAAAATTCTCAAGTGTGGACAGGTCCACAAGGTTGAATCTCTCCTGGTATGCAGCAAATCCAAAGCTAGGCACACAAACCTGACTGGGGAAAAGAGCACAGGGGGACTCACCTACAAGCCGTGAACAGGCACCTTTACAGGATCTGAATGTGCATTCCTTGGCGGACAGGAGGAAATGAAGGAAGAATGGAGTCTAGCAGGAAGGACAGAGTAGAAAACACACTACTTTACAGAAAAAAGGGACATCTCAATCAGGAAGCACTGTGATGAGGCTGGAAAAGGAAAAGCAGACTTGACGGGGAAGAACTTCTTCAGAGACGAGTACTTTTTAATTTTATTTTATTTATTTATTTTTTGCTGACCGAGAAAGTCCGACTAGGTTCCACAGAGCCTGTTTTCAGTGGAGGCCCGGGGAGAAATGCTCCAGATGCATGTCTTTGGAATGTGGGAGGAAACCCACGCAAACACAGGGAGAACATGCAAAACTCCACACAGAAGGCACCCCAGCCGAGAATCGAACCGGAGAACCTCTTGCTGTGAGGCGACAACGTAAATTAATGGACTTCTAAGATCTATGTTTTAACAAGCACTGTTCATTAAATTCCCACATATGAAAATCTTGCTGTGAGGCGACAACGTTAACCGCTGCACGAGTACTGAACAACAATAAACTAACAAAAAGGACTGGAATTCTTACGTTTATAGAGAATCAGATAAAATTCAGATTTGAAGAAGTACTCTTATGTATGAAAGCGCTAATTTTTTATTTTATTTATTCAATCAGTGCGTTTTATTGAATTCATTAGATTTTCTTGCACTACTGCAATTTGGTTTATTTTGATACATTCAGATAAAATTCCTACATTCAACTAAGCAAAGAAGGGTGCGGACCACAGACACTTGTGCCTTCTCCAATTAGCCATGACTGGCATTTCCATGTACTTGTGGTTTGGATGTATGATGCAACCAAATAAAAGTGGACTATAGAAATGAATGGACTTCTAAGATCTATGTTTTAACAAGCACCGTTCATTAAATTCCCACATATGAAAATCACACGTGTATTATTTACAGGCTGCAATCCATGTTGGCCTCACTGAGAAATCAAACTGTCTTTCATTTTCTTGAAAAAGTCAAGGTAGTGGCTTTGTTACCTAGGTTTACGAGTAATAACTAGGCTAATACCTCCATGGGGCCTTTTAACCATTAGACATGCTTCCCAAAGGTGAGAATCAGGCTTTGTATCTTGTGTCTGCAAGGTAAACCCCTTAACCATTATGCGAGCCCACAACCGTGGTTATTAAATCTCTGGAAATTCTTCACCCGTTTCCCTCAAAAGCACCAAGAAAACATCTCATTCTCCAAGCATTTCAGAAGCTTACCACAACCCATTTTACACAGGAACCCTGATAAAATGTTCTGGCACACTGCTCATTGTTACGTTGTGGATGTGCTTAAATATTTCCACACTGTACACAATGACATTCTAAGAGCCACTTTCAGTGTTTGTACTTCCACATTTACAGCCACAGATAGTAACCTAGCTATGAATTTTTTTTTCTGTCTTCCTATGGTGCCAATTACTATGACAGCTTAAAAAGTGCAAGCCGTTAATTTAACATTATGACCTTGTTATAACTAGGCTACTTCATAATCACTCGTCTTCAGTGCTAATACTGTAAACATTTACGCTGCAGCAGAATGTGTAACAACGTTTACCTTAACTGGAATTTTCTGTGTCAAAATGTATCAAGCAGAACACGATTTGTATACTACTTCATGTACTTACTGTGCATGCTTTTTGTTCTTTAAACACACAAGTAACACTGTATCGCTATAACAAAATATTGTTTTTGCTGTATGAAAACAACCTACGTTGGCTAGGTCCCAACCACCTACCCATTTCTTGACTACAGAATATCAAAGTGGAAACGATGCAAAACACAAGCCATCGGCATCTTCATACATATTAGTGGATGTCAACAAACCAGTCTCAGTCATTGGTTTATGGTGCTTTGCTGGTAACCTCTGCGTGCGGCCCACTTGGTAATATAAATCAGGCAAATACTGGGTATTAAGATCAAACATATTAATTCAGACAGCTGTGGAAAATACAAGACATATTGTTGTGTACTCTTCCTGGCACGACATGATAGAATATTTTAAAACGGTACCAACGGCAATGGAAACAGGCAACACACACACACACAGATGCACACACACAGATGCACACACACAGAGAGACACACACACACCTCAGATGCATCACATTGTAGTGGTACCTATCCACTCCATCATATAGTCCAGTTATTAACATTTTTCAGTGTGTGGACAAGCAAGACAACCTCACAAATTGTGTGTGTTTACATAAAGCCTACCACCAGGGATGCCAGAGTCACTAATGCAATTTTCATGTTAATGATGGAACATTAACAAAGCCTAACATACAACATTTCTAGTAAGTACAAATGAGTTAATGTTGCTCAATCACCACTCTGACTACAATCACTGATTAGGAAAAGCATTTCAGGGAAAAACAGTGTATATGTGTGTGCGTGTATATATATATATATATATATATATATATATATATATAGTCCATAGGTAGGTACTAGGCTATTGGCCCAAGGGCCTACGTAAGCCTAGCCAACAAGGTTCCCTGGCTTACGCCACCCAAGAAAGCTATTTTCCTGTGCCATTGTTGAGCAGAGACACAGAAGTGATCCCTGGGGTGCATTTCCTATTTCCCATCCACTCATCAAGTGGATGGGAAACCTATATATACAGTCTGATGTTCCACCAGCTACCTGCACAAGCCTGAAGGACAGGAAAAATACTAGGCCTCAGTTCATGCAATAGTTACAGTACATGCATATCTACATGATGACCTTCTAGTGCAACTAATTCTGGCAACAGTCTGTAGAAATCTTTCACAGTGCATTTCTTCATCTAGCAGCAAAAGTGCAACTGTTTTAACACTTAGTAAACACATCCAGAGAAAACTGAAACTGTGCCACTTTTAGACAGCTATCCAATAACTTATGAATCTTGTGCTACAGATTTGGTCACTTAAGTACCTTAAGCACCTGTCACCAATACAGTTTACAAAGTCCTTACTACTACATATGGTACTCCACTCTAAAACTTGTAAGAAAATGTTAACATTTCTCAGCATGTGCACTGTCTACTAGAAGCAAGCCACATGCACCATGCAACCAACTCCTGTGGGAATACTGTAATAAACCGTGCAGAATTAAGTGATGGCCTTGATTTGTAACTCAGAACACTGACACTGCACAGTACACTCCCTGCATCAAAGTGACTGACCAACATTTGACACTTTTCCTAAAACAAACTACTACAAGCCTGCGCACAATGGGATTGCAGTACATCTGAAACAAGTGAGCTACATCAAAAACAAGCCTATGACATACACAGGAACAACACTCTGAACTAAAGGGGTCCATTCTCCCCCTCTTTTTTTGCATGGGCTCTTTCCAGGGAGCTCTCCAGACCAGCCCAGACTGCAAGATCTCACCTTCAAAAGCATCAGTACTGTTAGCAGACCCCATGATGAGTGATACTAACCATTACACTCCCTACTATGCATAGTGTTAGCAGACCCCATGATGAGCGATACTAACCATTACACTCCCTACTATGCACAGTGTTAGCAGACCCCGTGATGAGCGATACTAACCATTACACTCCCTACTATGCATAGTGTTAGCAGACCCCATGATGAGCGATACTAACCATTACACTCCCTACTATGCACAGTGTTAGCAGACCCCGTGATGAGCGATACTAACCATTACACTCCCTACTATGCATAGTGTTAGCAGACCCCATGATGAGCGATACTAACCATTACACTCCCTACTATGCATAGTGTTAGCAGACCTCATGATAAGCGATACTAACCATTACACTCCCTAATATGCACAGTGTTAGCAGACCCAGTGATGAGCGATACTAACCATTACACTCCCAACTATGCATAGTGTTAGCAGACCCCATGATGAGCGATACTAACCACTACACTCCCTACTATGCGTAGTGTTAGCAGACCCCATGATGAGCGATACTAACCACTACACTCCCTACTATGCAGTGTTAGCAGACCCCGTGATGAGTTATACTAACCATTACACTCCCTACTATGCATAGCGTTAGCAGACCCCATGATGAGTGATACTAACCACTACACTCCCAACTATGTGTAGTGTTAGCAGACCCCATGATGAGCAATACTAACCATTATACTCACTATGCCCCACCCTGCATGAAAGTGGGGACTTCCTCATTGTGCTTCTGGGGTCATTCTGGAAGACTACCATGTAGCCAACAGATCCTGGGTTACAGCCCAGCTGTTACAGCGAAAGGAGCTGCCAAACAGCAAAAGTTCTCAAATCACTATTTTATTTTGCAGCACAGAAAACACAGTCATGCAATGTTATCAAGCTGTCCAGGCCATATGCCACTTTCTTTTAAAGAAAAAATGTGTACAAATGTGACCACTACAGGTGTGTGGACTTGAGCCACCCCACCAAAGATGAAACACAGCCCACCAAAAAGAGATGAAACACAGCCCACCAAAAAGAGATGAAACACAGCCCACCAAAAAGAGATGAAACACTGCAGACAGCCCACAGAAAGTTTTTCTGCCATATTGCTGCCATACTAGAGTCCATTCCAAAACCTGGCCACCAGCAATGTGTACGTATATAACCAATCATTGGCAAACCAACTATCAAACTGCATAAAAAAAGACAAGTCATTTCTGTTTCAGAGACCAGGGCAAGGTTGGGTTTAACAATTAAATTAAACGAAGCAACTATTACTCCTACAGGACTTTGGGAATGACAGCGGCTTATGGTCTCCATTACACTGCAGAAGTAGCCACATAGTGCAGGATTACTTAACAGAAATACGTTGACAATGCTTCTAAATAAATATACAAACTAAATTGTAAAGTAAATGCTATAAAATAAAGCATCAAGTGTTGTAAAAGTATGCCGACACTACATGTCTTTTTTTTTTCTTTTTATTTGAAGACATTCATTACTTAGCTTTGGCCCCACAGGCTAGCTTATGGGGTAACAACATAACTGGCATCAAATCTATATAAAATCATCACAAAATAGAAACTGCAAGTTTACTAAGAAACTATTTAAAACAACTCACAAGTTGTGACCATGAAAAAAGACAAGACCAGAAAAGCCTTAATGTATAAAGAAACCTAGTAACCTATAACTCACTGCTCTATTTATTCCCTTTCCACACCTATCTGAAGCCCAGTTTGACCTAGGGTTCCTCTTGACATCAGTCTTGTGAGCCTGTTTTGTGCATGGGACAAAGGGAAAATAAAGGTGAGGGTAATTCTGACAGTAGTGCAGGAAATGTTACCTGGGCATTTTTACCTGGTTTCACTGTTCTCTCCAGGATATACTCCTTGACTTGTGACTTACACACAGGCCAAGGTAGATCAGACTTGCTGCAGTGACTAGAAAAATATCCATATGTCTTCACTCCACATGGGTTCTTTTTACACCAATGTGGCCATGTAAACTGGCCCTCAAACCTGAATAACACTGGCCTACTAGACATGGTCAGAAAGAATTACACTGAGTTAGGAATAAGGCTGAACTAATCTACAACATACACTTTTAGCTTACCTCTGACTGACAACCCTGGCAGTAGCTAGTTGCAAGACAGAACTATTTCTGCTGGTTTACAAAAGTTAAATATAGCTGGTTGAGTTAGTGAGACTTGTTTTAAACGTCTGTTCTCAGAAGTACCCAGTGGAAATGCTAGCACAAAAGTTCTGCTTTCAGTATCAGGATTTGTTCCCTTTAGAAAAGTGTGTACTGCATTCCTAGAAAGGAATGGTTCTTTTTGTCTCTCCTGATGAACGCACTGTACTCACCCAGCCTTGCCTGAGAAAGAGGGACATTCACATTCCGTAAGAATGAAGTCAAGCCATGATTCCACAACAAGCTCCGAGTTTCCTTCTTAGCCTTTCACACACAACTGCATAAAAAAAAATCCACAATGGAGGAAAATAACTAACAAAAAAATAAACCATCAGCTTCAACACCCCAAAGTCCACCTTCTTCTTCTCCACGACAAAGCACTGTACACAGCAGACAGACACACAGGAACAAGCCAGTAAGCAATCCCCTTCTCCCAGACAAAACTTTCTGCTTAGGACTCCAAGTTGGTTTAAGTTTTTTTTTTTTTTTTTCAAAGCAGTTCCTGCTGCCCCAAAGCGATGGGGGAGGGGAAGGATAATCTGAGAGCCTGGCTGACTGTTCCTCTCTCAAAAGCCAGGACCCCCTCCCCCCACCACCTCAATAGCTGTGAAACGACTTTGCACAGCTCTGCCTCCTTACTATGTAAAAACAGAACAGGGATACAGTCTGGCAGGATTTTTGAGAGGACAGAACTCAACACGGCCTAGTCTCTCAGACCGGACTGAACTAAGAATACACTTCAGTCTCTCTGTTCAAGTCAAACATAAGCTCAACAAGGCACAGCCCTCTCATTGTGTAATAACACAACAACATACCTCTCAACCTTTTGTCACTGAAAGGCAGAGGCGCACACACTCTATCTGGAAAATAGTAAAGTGCCAGCCCACATGAGTGGGAAACAATCAAACATGGAGATTTTAAATTCACAACACTGAGGAACTCGGTGTCTTTGTAAACATTACGAGTGCAACCTATTTACTATGCTGTAAAATTGAGTGAAGAGACTATAAAGCACCTTTTCTACTAAAGTTCTCTCTAAAATAAAGTGCATCTGAGAAGTAAAACAATGAATATATTTTAAAGGGAGTCTGTTGAAAAGCATGTGAAGGAGATACAGACTTCAGTTCAGCCCATAACAAGCCTTTTCCTATTTTCCGCACCATACCCTGTACAGGAAAATCAGAAGGGGGAAAACACCTCTGAAAAATACCCATTTTTAAGTATACAAGACTGTAATAATAAACACTAGGATCCACACTATTACTTTTTCAATCACCTCCCCTCACACTGCACCAAAGTGTAGGGGAAGTAATAATACTCACCAACCCCCCAGTCATCTGCCAATCAAAGATCATTTACACAGTACATAAGGTGAAAGGAGAGTAAGGGGATGCTGTAAAAGCAGTAGGTGGAGAGCTGCCAGATAAGTCGTGTGCATTTACACACGTGTGTGTGCGTGTGTGTGGGGTCACTTATCAGTTTACTGACAGACTCCTGCTGGACTGATCATAATACATTTTTCAGAGATGAGCTGTAACACTAACAAAGTTCAGTACTGTGCTCAGGGTCCTTGCATTCACAGGTAGGAGACCACTGAGGAGCCTCATCCAAATTTCCATCTGTTACAAAGCAATGGCTGGTTAAAATCTGCAAAGTCACAGAGTAAACAAAACTGAAGATGGAGAGAATCAAACCCTGGACTCCATGAAGCAGGTAGTTAACAAGCTCATGGTCTTAATCCTCTACATTAAGCATCAAAAAATTCAAGTTACAATGCATGAAAGTGGATGCCAAGGAGGCTTCCGCCTTATGGCTAAGTATAGATGCAATAATGCCTGCTTGGGACTCCATCCATCCATAACACCTTTTTCCTATTTTTTTTTGCACATGGGGTCGGGGTGTCACTTCAACTGTGACAACTTAGAGCCAAAGTTTACACTGCTGGGTGGCTAGCTCTGCCGTAGCAGTTTTTCCATACCACACCCACATGCACACCCCCCCACCCACACAACCATCCACCCTCCCCCATCCCTACGGCTAATTTAGTGTGTCCAATCCACCTACTGTAAAAGAGGGTAAAATCCCATGCGTGGAGGAGTTCCCTGGTCAGCCTCAGTAAGAAGCTAAGATCCCTTACAAGATCCTCCAAAGCTAGCTATGAAAACAAAATCGCCACTGATCCTAGGGACAACCACAAAGCATTCTACAGCTATGTCAAGAATCTCAACGGCAACACCCAGATCTGCTCTGAGTTACAGCACAACGGCACAAAAATTACAGAACCAACTGATATTGAAAACATCCTGGCAGATAGGTTCAGTGCTAACTTAACCCCCCCTCTCTCCCCCTAAAGGGCCCATATCTATACAGGAAGAATGCAGGGTCCCTGTAATCACAACTACGCAGGTAAAAGCTGCACTCTCTAAAGCCAAAAACACAGCATCCATGGGACCGGACAACATCCCAGGCTGTGTTTTACAAGAACTTCAGAACAAACTGGCTCCCCACCTAAGCACCATGTTCAATCATATCCTCACGTCAGGCTTTGTGCCCATTGAATGGCGCACAGCAACAGTTATCCCACCCCACAAAGGGGAGCCACCACTGATCCCGGGAACTATCGCCCTAGTAGCCTGACGAGCCAGGTCTGTAAGGCCATGTAACGTATCATCATGGAACTCATAAACAAAGACATTGGTAACCTCCAAATTCTGGACCCCACCCAGTTCGGGTTTGTGAAAGGCAGATCATGCCTCCTGAACCTGATTGACTTCTTTGAGGCAGTCACCAAAGCTGCAGACAAGGGTAAGGTGGCTCACACAGCCTATCTTGACCTCGCCAAGGCTTTCGACACCATCCCCCATTCTGGAATTATAGCTAAACTCACTAAACTAGGTATACATCCCTATGTCACAAGATGGATCGCCAACTGGCTCACTGACGGAATCCACACTGTAAAAGTTGCTGACTCCAAATCTGACTTCAAACCAGTGACAAGTGGAGTACCACAGGGTTCAGTCCTGGGACCTCTCCTGTTTGGTATCTACTTCTCTGAAGTACAGGCTAACACAGAAGGTCTTTGGCTAACGAAGTTCACAGATGACTGCAAACTAGGAGCCATAGCAGAGTCCCCAAATGATGTGGACATCCTACACAAGGGCCTCACTGAGACAGATGCCTGATGTCACAGCCATAAGCTCAAGTGCATTGTCATCCCCTTTGGTAAAAACTCTGTACCCATGAACTACCACATAGGCAGCAGTCTACTTAACGCCGAATGTGTGATAAGAGACCTTGGGACCTAGGTGGACAGTAGTCTCTCTTTTATAATCACATTGCCACAGTAGTAAGGAAATCCTTCTACATGGCACACCTCATCACAAAAGGTTCACATCCAGGAAAAGAGTTCAATGTTCCCCTCTACTCGACATTCATTAGACCCATTATAAAGTAAAACGCCCCTTTTGGAATGTACCTCACAAAAAATCTGCAGCAGCTGGAAAGGCCACAGAAGTACCTCACAAAGAGGATTACTGGATTCAAACAGATGCCCTACATTGACCATCTCAAAAACTCCAATTTACTCTGTAGCATATCGCCTACTCCGAGGTGATCTCTGCCTAACATATAAAGCTATGTCAAACCCAGAGCTGTTGAACATGCTGCACCTAAAGAAATCCCTATCCGTCCGAACTACATGCTCTAGGGACCTAAACCTTGACGCCACAATAAACAGGACATGCTGGAGGGATAGATTCCTGTCCCAGAGACTTCCCATACTCTGGAACAAGCTACCCATGTATGCCAAGCAAAATTCATTAGCACTCTTCAAGAAAAAGCTAGATGAGTGGATGGGAAATAGGAAATACACCCCGGGGATCACTTCTGTGTCTCTGCTTGACAGGGGCAGAGGAAAATAACTTTCTTGGGTAGCATAAACCAGGAAACCTTGTTGGCTAGGCTTACTTAGGCCCTTGGGCCAATAGCCTAGTACCTACCTATGAACCTAAGCAGCTCCCCAGTGGTACTCTGGCCAATTCACTCGGCCATTTAATATGCAAAGGGCATACCTAAAGGAGCAATCCATGAGTGAAAACAGAGGACGAAGGACAATCATGCTTTTTGGTTTTGGAATGATGTTTTAATTCTGCAGTCTAACTCACCTACGTTTGGTTGATTCATTCTAAAAATTAGTCATTTTTTTGTACAATGAGCCATGTAAATCTAAAAACAGTACAATAAAATAAAACATGAGTTTTTACATCTCTTCTGTGGTGTAGCGGGGACACAGATCCCGACTACAGTGCAGACAACCTGAGTTTAACTAGCAACTCAGGTGTCTGTGTAGGAGTTAGCAGATGGGATGACAGATAGGAGTGAGCAGCCATTGCCAGCTGGCTCATCTATGGGGGGTGGGAGGCACCTCTGAATCACCACTTGGGTGACATCCATCAGGAATACTACATATTCACACAATCAAGTTCTGACAGGAGAGGAATAGAGTATATGAAGGCATGCTTCTTCTTGGGAGGTAGCGACTGCTGGCTTAGAGACGTGGCCTAGTACATGGAGTGCTCCTAAGGGGAAGAGGATAGGTCACCCACTCAGGGCCAGTAAGCAGGCCAGCACCCTACCCCCTGACTCTCAGTGGGAGACAGAGAGATAATGGAGGTTCTCAGGCAGGAATGAGCTGATCCATAGAACTCTCGTCTAGTTTGAGAATACCTGGCTCCTGTTCCCCAGAAACAAATGGCTCAAATGGCCAAAGGTAAAGGTGTCAATAGACCAGGTCCTGGAGGGAACAAAATTATTTATTTATTTTTACAGGGGCAACCCCCTGCACCCTATTACTTATATAAATTATTTCAGCAGTCAGCCAGCCAAGGGGAAAAAGTGAAAAAAAAAAAAAAAACTCATTGCAGTGCACCAGTGGCCTGCACAATGCAAGTCAATGTGGTTTTGAGGAACAATACAAAGAAACTGCAATAAAGCCTCTTGTTCAAACTTTATTCAAAGTGCAGGGTAAATCTCAGTATTAACATAATAAAAGAGGCTTCAGACTGAGGAGGAGAAAAAAGGATATATGATTGTACTGTTATAGTGAACCACTGCAGAAGGCTTAAGAATTTGGCTACAACACATGCATACACACCCATATGTTTTATCTGCAAGAAAATCTTCCAGGGTGGGCAACTCTTGGGATATTCACAGCTTGGCACACTGATGATTTTTTCTCTCATTCTGATGCTCAGATGGCATTGGTACACTCCATACTATCACACCCAACCCATGCACCCACTCAGTGTGATTCCACTGTTCACGGAGTAAGGAAAGTGTGCAAACAGAGAAAGGGTATAAATGACATGCCTGCTTGACTTACAAGGAAGCATTTCACTAATCCTCGGCTCTGCTGGTAAACAAACAAAACCTTGACTGTGGCATGGGCGACTGGATTTAATTAGTGGCAGAGATGTCTGCTTGAGCTTGCACCATGGAGAAAAGGAATGATGCAGCTTTGCCTGCCCATGTTTCATTTTAAAGGGAAGGGTAGGGTGTGTGTACATAGACACACACTTCATTGTAGAATGCCTGCATAGATCACATGAATGTGGTGTCTATAAGGGTAGACAGAGCATTTACTGCATTCACATGGAGGCAGGCATATACAACAAGGTGACTCACTGCAAGCAACTCCTTCGGTGCTACCGGAATACACAAGGAATACTAAGTCTTGGAAAAAAGATCCCTAGCATTTTATTTTATTTTATTTTATTTTACATTTGTTGACCGGGAGGATCCGACTGGATGCATGTCCATTTTTCAGCGGAGGCCGGGGAGAAAGCTCAGCATGTACATTTGACACACACTGACACAATGAAAAAAATTATACATTCAAAAATAAGATTATTCTAAACTATTCTTTATTATTTATTTTTAAATGTAGAGTTAAGAGAAGGAATATAGAATAATTATGTTATGGTGACAGTCTAGAATGGACTATCGGACTTTGGGTTTGGGCAGCTTTCAGCAGAGTTTTAGAGTGTTGAGTTAGTTTTTAGTTTTTTTAAATAAGTGAAGTATTGATGGATATGGATATAATATCAGTAGTTTTCACTGTTTTACCCGTTGGTGAGGAGGAAGTCCAGGAAGAAGTTATTAGTTTATTAGTTTTGGATTGGAGGAGGTTGGGATTGCGGGATTGATCTGATTATTTAGCAAGGGAATTGATAATGGAATGAGGGAAGGGCATATTCAGGTTATAAATGATTTTGTGAGTAAGGACTAGAAGGTTGTAGTAGTGAAGAAGGTTGGAGGCTAGTTGAGTGTTTCCAGTTGAGTATGCTAAATGGAACATGGTATATGGGGATGGGGTTACAAACCTTACAATATTATTGATTTGTTGAGCATGTTTGTTTATGAGTTTTGACAGTTTTATTGTATTAAGGGTATGTAAGGAGGTGAGGAGAGTAAGGGAGGTGAGGGCAATGGCCATTTTAGGCTTTGGGGTTTATTTAAGGATTTTATTTTTAGCTATTTAGAGAGTTTCTTGTCTTGTTTTCTTTGTTAATCATTTCATCATTTGGTTTATTGTCTGGTAGTTTTGTCGTTAGTTGTACACCTAGTAGTTTTGTGAGAAAGGGAGAATCCTTAGGAATTTTGGAAAGAAAAATTTATGGGATTTTTTTGTAGGTAAAATTTTGTTGGTTTATTTTTGGATTTTAGTTTTTTGATGAGAATAGTTTTGATTTTTGAATCTGAAGATTACTGATAGAGTAGACTTAGACTGGGTGTAGATCTGGAGAAGTTAATGTGGAATCATCAGCATATTGTATACAACTGGAATGTATGAGTAATTAATGTAATTATCCAAACTGGATTGATAAAATAACGGTATAAGAATAAGGCCTAGAATAGATGATAAGCGGGTAGAGTAAGAGAATGAGGTTATAGAGTAGAACTGAGTTTAGTGCCATTGATGAAGAGGAGAACTGCCATTGCCAAGCAATTGCTGCCTTGTCAAAGTAAGATGAACCAAATGTATAGATTGAAGTCAAATGATTAAAGTTTATGATCCACCATATCAAAGGCCTTTTGAGATCCAGAAATAGTGCTGATGAGAGATTGTGTATATTATATGATGGGAGTTTATGGTTAGAAAGAAAAGGAAAGGAGGGCTGAGGTGGTACTATGAGGAGGTCTGAAACCATGTTGGGTATCCAGTGGTAGTTGGTTGAATGTTTGCATGAACTGTTTCTGAACACATTTTTCATTTTTTTTTATTTTTTTTTTTTGAAGTATGGATATGGGCCTATAGTTAGAAGATCAGTGGAAGTGGCCTCTCCCTTGTGGAGAGTACATATGATATCTATCTTATCTGGGAGATATATAATGGCTGCTAGGGCTGAGTTGATGAGAGTTGATGAGGATAATAAGCAATTCGTCAGCTGTTTTTGCAAATATTCAGCTGGGAGTTGAGTCTGAGAGTGTGGAGGGGTTTTTTTTTTAATTTTTTTACAAATGGGAAGTTGTAAGTAGGGGGAATATTTTTTTAGTTAAGGAGGTGGGAGGGTCTGGCTGGGAGGTAATTGATTGATTAGAGTTTGTATTGTGTCTCTCAGTGAAAGAAGAAACTGGATTAAAGACTTTTGAACTTAGTTTATCATGAGTGGCAGGTGTGGCAGGGGGTATGCGTAGTGAATGAAGAAGATGATTTAATCCAGCCCAGAATTTTTGTGGACAGTTTGGTGGGTCAGTTGCAATTTACAATAGAATCTTTTATCTACTTTGGTCAATGGGAGTTTGGAAGTCATGAGAGACAGACGCCTTATTTCTAAGTTTTATTTTTCATCTTTTTCTTTTTTTGTGCCAAGGAACATCTACAGCTTTTTTTTTTTCTTTGGTGTGGGTGCATGAAAAATTAAAGAATTTCTAAGAACTTTTTTTAAAAAAGTAAAGCACAGCTTCATCTAGGGGTTTTAGTATTGTCCATAACATGAAGTTAGTTAGTTTTAGTTAGTAGTTTAGTTTCAAGTTTCTTTTTGTTTGTCACTTAAACTATCAGGGAGACCAGATGAGTAGTGATGATGGGGTCCGTAGTACCCAGTCGGTATACTGTCTTTCTGGGTTAGGTTTCCCCCTAGTTGGTGTTGTAGTTTAATTTTGAAAGAGTAAAAAGGTTAATATGAAAGTCTCCAAGAACTAAGGTCTCTTGGGGAGGTGAGACGATATCCCAATGAAGGGGTGTTTTGGGTTTCATTTATAGAGTATGGCTACTCCACCTCCTTTCTTAGGAGCTCGGTCTCTACGATGAATATTGTAACCTGGGATTAGTATCTCATTATCGGATGATGGCTTCTCACTCATAACATGTCTGATGACCACCCCCAGGGAATGAATGAGCTGTAGAGCACTCACCACCCAGGGAATGAATGGGTTTCTACAGAAGTTAAGGGGGCCAGGGGTCCATTCTCAGCAAGAAAGCAACAAAAGAAAAAAAAAAGAAATCCTTCAGCAATAGCTGAATGTTCACTCCTTGCAGACACAAGAGACAGGAGGAGAGTAATAAGGGCCTAGCGGAGAAGAATCTGAAGATACAGTAGCTATCTCTGCTACATTAGACTTCAGATGACTTCTACGTAACTGTATGGAAGAACTCCAAACAGTGAAATTAATTCTCCAAAATGGTTACATCCTAAAGAAGGCCTAAAGCCAAGAACTCAAGAGGCCAACAGCCTTGAAAAAATAAGATGCTTTTTTTCTGTGTGATTTTTGCCCTTGTGCCTGCACACCATCAAGCCCCCCCCAGTTGTGTACAAACAATTTACTGCTTTAATGAAGAACTTCACCCGGGATCAGAAAGATAGCTGGACTGGAGGGGGGGGGCACATCATTCAGGAATCTATGACACTGTTTTATACCCTTTCAAGCATCATGAAAACGAAGGCACCTGTAATAGAGTAAGACTACTGCTGGCGATGGGGACAAACGATGTACACTGCCACAGATTTCCACAAAGGTTTCCCCATGGATGTGCATGCCACCACACACACCTAGAGTGAAGAATACCCACTACACACCTGCTTGATGACTCTCTTTTGAAGGATTACAGGATGGACACACCCATCTTTCCTCCATCAGATCCACCAGATACCAAAGCTACTAATCGAACTCAGAACACCTTTGCCTTAAGTCAGGGCTTTGTCCTTCACTGCAACTGGACCTAACCAGACTGATGGAAGCACAGTTTAAGACAGAATGCATGGTGACAGTGTGACATGACAGTCATGAAGCTGTGGCATAAATGCAGGCAATTTTATAGCAAGTGTTTGCAGCAGCTTATTTCCTTAACTTACCAACATCAAATCCCTCTTTCTCTTTTAATCAAACACATACTACATTACTAAAGTACTAAATGTGTACTCACAAAGCACTTAAGAGTGCCTTCTTCCTAAACTCAGGTGCATGTTCAAATTAAGCGCTATTTCTCAGCTGAATTCTGCCTCACATAGAAAATATGGAAATTAATGGACTGCTTTAAATCAAATTCCTACAGCACTTTTGGAAGAAAACATGTATTTGTTTTAAAATTCACTTAGCTTTTCTAAATTCTAGATAATATGTTAAAGGCCTGCAGAAACAGCGATGAAGACCACCAAGAAAATGGTCGTATAAGAGAACTTCCAAAACATCCAGCTGATAAGCCTGTCAATCATCAGTGATTCTTCAGAAGAGAGTGAAGATGCAGAGTCTGTTTAAAGGGCTACTTAATCATCCAGTACTAGGTGATATTTCAGCCCTTTACAACGTTACGATGTGCTGAGATGCCAGAAACATGCACCTCGATGTTGGAACAAGCAAGGTCCAAGACAAACGGATGTCATCACCTGCTGGATTAAGGAGACAACGAATGGTGCTCCACACAGAATCTCCTCTGTTTAACGCAACGTGTCTACAAGAGGAAGACTTTCTGGCATCTTCTACCACCTCAGACTCCTGCTAACCAATACAGTAGAAACAATTCCAAGAGGAGTTGCCAGGTCCTGAGAAGGAGCTTGCAGCTGCCTGCAGCCAAGGGAGTAAAGTTGCTTGACATATGCTGAAAGACAGCTTCTTGCTCATCAAGGGATCTCCTGGCTTGAAGTTGCATCTTTTTGGAAACTATAATGATTAATCTTTCTTCTCTGAACTTTACAGTCAGGTACAGAATTGGAGGGAAGGAAGGAAAGGCTTACAGGACAGAATAACCTCCAACTTGCTCATTTGAACAGAGGGTAAAACACACATTTTTGTGCCTTGAACAGGTCAGTCTCCAGGGTATCTAACTCCTGGAAGACCCTGATCATGCATGAATCCCAAATCCTCAGCTCATGGACAGGACGGTAGCTGCTGCACAAAGCAATCAGGCAGCATACCCCCCCCCCCAGTGAACAACTCCTCCCAAGACGATGGGCAGACGTCAAAAGGATGTCATCATCTCTGCAAGTGCTATGGAGTACAGGGACAAAGCACCACTAGTTTTACTAGCACCTTGGGCGTCTGAGGTATTGGCAGAGGTGGGATAGGAGTTTCCATCCTATTCAAATAGGGGAGGGAGCGCATATCTGGGCACTCAGACAGGAACTTTGTCCAAAGGGGAGTAGGATAATGGACATTGGCTGTCACCGCTGATGTCGGACAAAACATTGCACATCCCCACTACACATCCACCCCTTTGACATTAAAGTGAGGTGCATGGGGAATTGAATCTGGCTGATGAATTCTTTTTTTTTTTAACCTAAGTTGATCGCATGACCATCCCAGGGTGCCCTTAGGTTTTATGATGACCTCAGCCCAAATCAGAGGCAGCCTAGGATGAATGGAACGGTTGGGAAACCCAATGGGCAGGGGCACTGAGAAATGCAACAGCATGAAGCAAGTAGTCCATAAAGTGCACAAAATAATGTACATCACCTCATACCACAGAACGGTAAAGTGGTGCTCACCACACTGTTGGTCCATTTACCACAACATGTCTGGCTGTGTCAAGACGCTGGACACAAATCCCTTTCTGGACCTTTTACCATGAGGAAGACTGCCTGAAGCTCCATATGGTTTAACTGTATTCTCTTTCCCTGTTGGCCCACCTCCCTTGAACCAAGTAGGAACCAAGGTGAGCTCCCCTAACCACAAAAGAAGTACCCTTCTTCAAGGACCTGCAAAAAGTTCTGCTGCAGGAAGGAAGGGCACACAATTCAGCTGGTGGGAATAATGTACAGGAGCATGGCCTGAGGAATAGAAGTCTGAGACCACAAAGGAGGTTTACAAGGGTATGAATGCTTTGCATGTGCTGACACCTCACTGTTCAGCATACCATCAGCATTGCTTAACCATACAAAAAGAACTATGAAAATTTTGGGTGCCATTAGGTCTAAAAGGTACAGGAGGGTAACTGCTGGACTCTGCTTTGCATTCTCAGCAGATCACCAAGACTGTGTCTTCCTAGACGCTCTCTGCAATCAGGAATGGCTAATAGCAAAGACAGTCTGGTTCTACCCTAATTAAGGCAATCCTCTCAGACGGCCATAGAGGGGCTTCTGGGATCTGCAAGACAATCACATAGTAGAAGAACACACAGTTTCTTCTACACGGCATCTGCCAAAGCAGCTAACACAATAAACACTCTAGGTACACTGGAGAGATGAATGAAAAAACTACAGTTGTGTACACTTACCATAAATGTAGATGTTCAAGTGCATTCACTGTTGCAGTCATTACCTGTGGGTTATCCCTGCTGTGGTAGCCCTCGGCCGCCCCGAATACCAGAGTCAATGTTTTTGTGCACCGGCTGCTGTCACCTGTAGTCTGGCGTCAGGTCACCTTTCCTTACCCCACTTGCTAGAACTGCAATTGCCCGTTCCCATCAGCTATCAACTCTTCTCTATGCCTCACCTCTATTCTCCAACTTAAATAAAACAGATCTTAATAAACTAACATCCTGCTAGAACCACAGTGCCAGATTTGCTACTGACACAGCCTACCGGACACACCACTGTCACAACCTAAATCGCCTAGAATGGCTTGAACTACCAAGCCTACTGCAGTTCAACCAGCTAATAGTGGCACATGAAGTTCTTTACCAACCAGAAAATACACCTGCACTAAAAAATATCAGCCCCTACACCAGCCCCCGCCCACTGCGACCATCCACTAGACTCCTAGTTCAAACATACAAATTCAACTACTCAGCTGGGGACTCTCTGTTTGCCAACTTTGTTGGAAAAATATGGAACAGACTCCCAGCTGACTTGACCCTAGAACCCTCACTAACTCAATTCAAAAACAAACTCAAGAAATACTTCAAAACTCATTGGTTATGTCCACCACTAACCCCGACTAGTGACCTCTCTATTTCTTAGGTGCCTTACCGTCAACTACTTCTAACTTTTTTCTACCACTCCATTTCAGGAAGGGTCAAGTGTATAACTGCTGCTCAGTGTGTCTTAAACCTGAATGTAATGTTATGTATGTTTAACTTTGAAAATAATGTTTTCTAAAGTGTTTTATAATAAGTACTACATGTGCTAAATGCTGGTATTGCTTATGACTGTAATCTGCTTGAAACTAGCATTTACTAAATGTTCAATGTGTATTATTATCTTGGAGCTTTTCTCCCCGGGCCTCTGCTGAAAATGGACATGTATCCAGTCGGGCTATCTCGGTCAACAAATGTAAAATAAAATAAATAAAGCAATGCAGATTATGTCATTACATCAGTTTTTCTTGCTCTAACCCGTAAGAAGCACAAGGAAAGAGAGAGAAGTGGTCCTGGTGGCTAAGAGCCACCTTGGGAAGCATGTGTCCCCCTAAGGGAAGATGTGAAATGGGGGATGGAGGAAGGGAAACCAAGACTGCAACAGTGAATACACTCGAACATCTACATTTATGGTAAGCATACACAACTGTACTATGTTCTTCGTGTTTCACTGTTGCAGTCATCACCTGTGGGAGGATTCCCAAAGCTGAGGTAAAGGGTGGAAGGCTAGGTAGAACCCTACGTATGGGTCAGGAGGCCCTTAATTACAGAGGCAAACCCTGCCCTAGACTTAGAAAAAAGTGGTAGGTGGTAATTATTTTATTTATTTTATTTTATTTACATTTGTTAACCGGGAGAGTCCGACTGGACACAGGTCCAATTTCAGCAGAGGCCCGGGTAGAAAATCTCCACATTAAGTATTATTTGCATTATACAGTTAAAAAAAACATAGCATTTAAATATAGACATTAGTCCAGGTAAGGACACAAGACAAGAAGAAAACAGATGTAAAACAGCTGTAGAGCATAGTACAATTTTAAAATATGGTGACATATACTAAACATGGTTAAAATGTAGTTGAGATTCATCAGTGAACAATTGATACAAACTGTTTTTGAGGTACATAACAGCCATTAGCAGTTGTTGCTACAAGACGTTAGTATTATGTGGTAGGTAGCTGGGAACATGAGTAGCCAAGCTTCCTAAGAGTAGGTTGTTGATAGGGGCTGAGAGAGGTAGTGGGTGAGGGGAGTGGATGGTATTAGGGGGGGGTTGCATTGCAAGGGCATATCTGGCAAGTTTTGAAGTGTGATTTTAGTAAGGATTTAAAGTGGGTGCAAGAAGTTACAGAGGTAATTGAGGATGGGAGGGAGTTCCAGAGTTTAGCTATAGTGCAGGAGAATAATGCTTCTCCAGCAGAGTTAATGGCTCCTGTGACCTGTAGGAGGTTTTTGTGGCTGGATCTTAGTGGTCTTGTGGTTATGTAGGGTTAAGCTATGTAATAATAATAATAATAATAATAATAACAATAATGCTATGTAAAGTTATGGACAGAGGCCCAGGTGGCAGTTTCCAATATGTCCCTGGTAGGTACTCCTCTGAGGAAGGCAGCAGAAGTGGAGGTTGGCCTAGTGGAGTGGGTACGGATAGACTTTGGGATGGGTTTCCCCATGTAGTCTGTAGCAAAAATGGATACAGTGTGAAATCCATTTGGAGATGGGCTTCCCTCCCCTCTGCCCCTGGGGTAAAGCTTACAAGAAGCTGGTCAGTTTTTCTGAATGGCTTAGTGCAGTCCAGGCAGTACATGAGTTGCCTGTGCACGTCTAGTGAGTAGAATTCTTTCCCCCTTGTTTTGAGTGTTGGGAAAGAAGGTGGGAATGTGTATGGCCTGGTTAAGGGTCACATCAGATACCACCTTGGGCATAAAGGGGGGATTAGTCCTCAAGGAGACTCTCTCTGCATGGAAACTCATGAAGGGCTCGACAGCCATGAGAGCTTGAAGTTCTGAGACCCTTCTGGCTGAGGTGACAGCTAGTAGGAAGGTAGTCTTCCATGAGAGGTACTTCAATTCTGTTGAAGCAGCAGGTTTGAAAGGAGGTAAGGTTAGTTTCTCTAACACATAATTCAGGTCCCAGGGTGGAGTAGGAGGCCTTCTGGGAGACCTGATATTAGAAGCCCCTCTGAAGAATTGCTTAATCAAAGGGTGAGAGAAGACGGGTGGGTCTGAATCATAATGGGCAGAAATGGCCGAGGCATGGAAATTAAAAGTGGAGAAGGAGAGGCCACTATTGAGCAACTCGGCTAAGTAATCCAGGATGAGAGGGATGGAAGGCTGGGAGGTACTGCCCTCTTTTGATAGTTTCCAGGAGCAGAATCTTTTCCATTTTCCTGCATAAGATTTTCTTTTGCTAGGCCTTCTGGCCTCTATGATGATGTCCATGACCTGTTTGCTTAACAGTGACTTCTTGCTAGTTTTTAGTGTATGAGCCATGCTGAAAGTTTGAGAGTCTGTAGGCCTGGGTGCAGTACCTTCCCCCTCTCCTGGGTCAAGAGGTCTGACCTTAGGGGAAGCAGCTTCGGTGGCTGTAAGGTCAGACTGTGTAGCAAGGGGTACCAATGCTGTCTGGGCCAATCTGGAGCGATGAGGATGGCCTTTGGTCTCTCCTCTCTTATTTTGATTAGAACCTTGGGAATAAGGAGTAGAGGAGGGTATGCGTACACAAAGAGGGAGCTCCAGGGGAAGGTGAAGGCATCCACCTTCCATGCTAGGAGGTGATACTCCCTGGTACAAAGCTTGTGCAGCTGGTGGTTGAGGTGTGAGGCAAAGAGGTCCACCTCTGGGGTCCCCCACTCCTGAGTGATTTGCAGAAAGATTTCTCTGGAGCTGTATTGTGGGGTTCCAGCAAGTTTCTGCTTAGGTGGTCTGCCAGTCTATTGTTGATCCCTGGTAAGTATTGGGCAATTAGGTGTAGCCCCATGGAGGTGGCTGTAAGCCACAGACTCATGGCTAACCTGCACAGGGGGTAAGACTGGGTGTCCCCCCCCCACTTGTTGATGTGCCACATTACTGTGGTGTTGTCTGTTTTTATAAGGAGGACCCCTGGCCTGAGAAGTGGTTGAAAGGAAGTCAGAGCGTTTTGCACTGCCATAACTTCTTTCTCGTTAATGTGCAAGTGAAGTTGCTGGGCATTCCAAAAGCCTTGGGTACACCTGCCTGCTAGGTGAGAGTCCCAAGCTATGTCTGAGGTGCCGGTGGTGATGGTCTGGCCGGAAGGGCGGAGGATGCCCACCAGAGAAATTCATCCCTTATGCAAGGGATCAGTGGGAGAGTGGTCTCTAGGGATGGGGAGTGCTGACACCAAAGGTTCTTTAAGTACCACTGAAGCTTTCTCATGTGAAGCCTGGCGAGAGGGATGAGAAGGATGCATGATTCCATGTATCCCAGGGCTTACAGGAACTTCCTCACAGTGAGGTGACTTCTGGAAACCAGCTGAGTGAATTACAGAGGCAGGAAGCTCTGCTTTTCTGGGGATAGGAAGGCAATTAGGGTTGCTGTGCCTAGAACAGCTCCAAGGAAAACAATTTTCCTGGTTGGGTTTTGCTTTGATTTTTTCTCATTAATGGTGAACCCTAGGGAAGTTAGGAGGTTTTCTGACAAAGAGAAGATCCTGGAGCAACTTTTATTTGCTGTTCGCCTAAATGAGGCAGTCGTCCAAGTAAGGATAAATCTGTATATTTCTCTGTCTGCAAAATGCTGTAGCCGGGGCTAACCATTTCGTGAATATTCTGGGAGCAGTAGAGAAGCCAAAGGGCAGTGCAGGGAACTGAAAAGTACAGTTGTGTACCTACCATACATGTAGATGTTCGAGTGTATTCACTGTTGCAGTCATTACACTTGGGTTATCCTGCTGGCAGGCGACCAGCAGTCGGCCCGAGTTCCAAAGTCTTGGTCCGGCATCGGTTGCTGTCGCCTCTTCCCTGACGTCAGTGCGCCAGGGGTATAAAAGTTGCAACCGATGCTATTTTCTTCAGTTTTTCTTGCCCCAGATGTCAGGTGCCCCCAGATAGGAAGGCTGAAAAGATATAAGTATGCCAAACAACCATGCATACAATACTATAAACATTTCCTTCATCTACAAGCAAATACACCACAAGGTTGTATAGAGTTGAGAAGTACAGAATAGTCCCAGCAAAGAAGGGGATGGTGGGTGGGTAACCTGGACTGCAACAGTGAATACACTCGAACATCTACATTTATGGTAGGTACACAACTGTACTATGTTCGTGTTTCACTGTTGCAGTCATTACGCTTGGGTAGAATCCCAAAGCTGAGGTTGGGTGGCTGGGTCTAGATTGGTGACAAAGCCTGCTCTGGATTTGGAGTAGAGAGGTAGGTGGTAGTGCTTGGTAAAAGTGTGCACTGAGCTCCAGGTCGCAGCTTCTAATATGACTTTGGTTGGTACCCCTCTGAGGAAAGCTGCTGAAGTGGCTGCTGCTCTGGTAGAATGAGGCCTAATGCCCTTAGGCACAGATTTGCCATGTTGTGCATAACAGAAGCGGATGCAGTGTCCTATCCATTTGGAGGCCGTCTGTTTTGTAATATGCTTTCCTTGTGATCCTGCAGCATATGCTACAAACAGTTGCTCAGTTTTTCTGAAAGCTTTTGCTTTGTCCAAGTAAAATCGTAGCTGCCTGTGTATATCCAAAGCGTGGAGAAGTCTTTCCCCTTTATTCTGGGGATTTGGGTAGAAAGTAGGCAAATGAATGGTTTGGTTTAAGGCCACATTGGAGACCACTTTTGGCATGAATGTTGGGTTTGTTCTAAGAGAAACCCTGTCTTGATGAAAAATGAGGAAAGATTCCACAGCCATCAATGCCTGTTAACTCTGAGACTCTTCTTGCTGAAGTTATTGCTAGGAGCAGAGCAGTTTTCCATGACAAGAATTTAAGATCAGCTGTGCTGGCTGGTTCAAATGGAGGCAGTGTTAGTTTTTCTAAAACAAAATTGAGGTCCCAAGTAGGTACTGGTGCCCTTCTAGGGGGTCTTATATTCTTTGCCCCTCTGAGGTACTGTCATAGAGGATGTGAAAAAATAGGAGGTTCCGCATTGTAATGAGCTGAAATGGCAGAGGCATGGATTTTAATAGATGAAAAAGATAGGCCTTTGTCCAACATCTCAGTCAAGTATTGCAAAATCTAAGGTATATTAGGGACCAGTGGGTTGAGTCCTTGTGCCTGGTTCCAAGCACAGAATCTCTTCCATTTTTCTGCATAAGATTTCCTAGTGCTGGGCCTCCTGGCTTCCAAAATTACATCCATAACAGCTTTAGAGAGAAAGCAGTCTGAGTGGCTACATTATCCGCCATGCTGCCAGGTTTAAGGTTCTGAGTTGACTGTGCATAATCGGATTGTTTTGCTGTGTCAGAAGATGAGGGATTTGAGGTAGAGGCCAATGTGGGCTTTGGGACAAAGTCTTTAGGATTGGGTACCAGTGCTGGTGTGGCCAGTCTGGAGCAATCAGGATCATTTTTGGCCTCTCGTCTGACTTTTAGAAGCACCTTGGTGAGAAGAGGCATCGGAGGGAAGGCATAGACTGTCAGGTTTTTCCAGCTGAATGACAGAGCATCCACTTTCCATGCTTGAGAGTGATAAGTCCTTATGCAAAATTTCTG
The DNA here is from genome assembly GCF_019279795.1 of Protopterus annectens. Lineage (NCBI taxonomy): Eukaryota > Metazoa > Chordata > Ceratodontiformes > Protopteridae > Protopterus > Protopterus annectens. The sequence goes on from NC_056735.1 coordinate 45,907,651, forward strand.
TATTTGGCAATTGTGAGGGGAGGCAAAAAGATCTATGTCTGGGCGTTCCCATTCCCTTGTTATCATGCTGAACACTTGTGGATTTAGCTTCTATTCGTGAGAATCCATGAGATTTCTGCTTAGTTCATCTGCCAGTGTATTTTTTGTTCCTGGCAGGAATTGTGCTTGCAGATGTACCTGGTAGGTCAGTGCTGTGTTCCACAAAGTCATGGCTTGTCTGCATAGGGGGTAAGGATGCGTGCCCCCTTGTTTGTTTATGTACCACATAACTGTGGTATTGTCTGTCTTTATTAACAGTTGTCCCGGATGTATTAGGTCCTTGAAGGCTGTCAGGGCATTCTGCACAGCTAGCATCTCTTTTTGATTGATGTGAAGATGCATTTGTTCCTTGGGCCAAGTGCCCTGAATACATTTTCCTGCCATATGTGCTCCCCAGGCATAATCCGATGCATCCGTTGTTATTGTCTGCCTGGCTGTAGGTAAGGTGAAAGGCTGTCCCTTGTTGTGGTGACAGGCCTGGGACCACCATCGAAACTCCTGTTGTAGGCAGGGGATCAAGGTTATGATTGTCTCTAGGCTGTGACAATGCTGAGTCCAAACACTTTTTAGATACCATTGTAGTTTCCTCATATGCAGTTTTGCATACGGAATTAGTAGAATGCAGGATGCCATGAAACCCAGGGCCTGCAGAATTTTTCTTGCAGGGAGCTGTGTCTTTGTAGCCATCATTTGAAAGTAATGAGTCAGATGTCTTTGTTTGTCTGGCGTGAGATAAGCCATCTGGGCAGTTGTATTTAAGCTTGCACCCAGAAATATTATCTCTTGAGAGGGCACTAGTTTTGATTTCTTTTCGTTTACTGTGTACCCCAAGCAAATTAATAATCTTTTTACAAACGCCAGGTGCTTTAGAAGAATGTCCTTGCTCTCTGCTTGAATAAGGCAGTTGTCCAAGTAGGGATATATTTGAATTCCTTTTTGTCCGCAAAATGCAATTACTGGTGCCAGGCATTTTGTGAAGACCCTGGGCACAGTAGATAAGGCAAAAGGCAGTGCAAAGAATTGGTAACGCATTGAGCTTGCTATAAATCTGAGGTATCGTCTGCACGATTGTCTGATTGGGATGTGCAGGTATGCCTCCTTGAGATCCAAAGTAACTAGCCAAGCCTCCTTGCCCAGCATGGACAGAAGTTGTTGTAGTGTTAACATTTTGAATTTTGGAACATCCAGGAAGGTATTTAGGATTGACAGGTCCAGTATTGGTCTCCAGGTTTTGTCTTTTCTGGGTACTAAAGAAAAGTCTTGAGTAAAATCCTTGTCCCTGTTCTTCTTGTGGAACTATTTGAATAGCTCCCATATCCATAAGAGCAGCAATCTGTTTTTGTGCCTCTGTCCATTGGTTTTGTGGCAGGTTTGGCATACCTTTTAGTTTTGGAAGCGTGTGGAAGTGGAACCTGTACCCCTGAGAAACTATATTCAGCAACCATTGGTCTTGGGTGATCATGTGCCAATTTTTTGAGAAAAGTGCTAGCTTTCCCCCTAAGGGTGCTGTCAACTGGTAAGAGCTTGGCATTTGCAGAGGGAAGTCATTGTGACTGTTTCCTATAAGGTTGTGATTTGTCTTCTCCTCCTTTGGGGGCTGAAGCACCCCATTGTTTAGGTCTGTAGGAACCTTGGGGCTGAGATCTGCCACTTGGGAGTCTGTATCTGCCTCTTTGTGGCCTGTCTTGACACTGGAAAGGACCAATTTTTTGAAGGCCAGTTTCTGCTAAATCTAGGTGGTTGAACCTGTAAGAAATTTTTCACCGTTTGCATTGACTTTGCTTTATCCTCCATTTTCTTTAACACCTCTTCTGCCTTAACACCAAACAAAGTATCATGCTGTAGTGGAGCATCCAATAATTTTACTTTAACACGGTCAGGTAAACTTTGTTGTTTCAACCAAGCATGTCTTCGAATAACTGAGCCTGTAACTGCGGCTCTACAAGAAGCCTCTAATGAATCAAAACCACATTGCAGAGTATGCTTTCCCCACATGTTCAACTGCATGCAATAAATCCTGCATTTCTTTACTGTCAGGACTTTATACATTTGTAACCATTTTCTGCTTTAACAATGACAGGAGATACTGTTGATATTTAAGCATGTGAAACTGACAGTTTAAAGCTCTTACAGCTAAAGTAGCAGAAGTGTAAACTTTTTTCCCCATCTGTCCAGAGCTCTGGAATCCCTATCTGAGGGGACAGGATTTTTGGAAGTGGAAGCTTTAACCCCTTTAGGACCCTGAGAAATTGTTTCTGGTTCTGCAGCAGGGTTTTTGTAAAGAAATTTATGAGAGTCAGGGAAGTACAGTTTTGTACCTACCATAAATGTAGATGTTCGAGTGTTCACACTGCTGCAGTCATCACACTTGGGTTATCCTGCCGTCAGGCGGTCCCGCAGTCAGCCAGAGTTCCAAAGTCTTGGTCCGGCGTCGCGTGCTGTCGCTTCTTCCCTGATGTCAGTGCTCCAGGGGTATATAATATGCATCCAACGCCATTTTCTTCAATTTTTCTTGCCCCAGATGTCAGGTGCCCCCAAGTAGGTAGGCAATACATATTGCTAATCAAAAATAAACATATAAAATAAAAACAATACCTTCAGTTACCAGCAAATACACCCCAAAGGTTGTATAGGATAGAAAGGTATAGATAAGTCCAGCTAGTTCAGAGGGGATGGAGGGAGGGTAACCTGGACTGCAGCAGTGTGAACACTCGAACATCTACATTTATGGTAGGTTCAAAACTGTACTATGTTCATCATGTTACACTGCTGCAGTCATCACACTTGGGTTGAATCCCAAAGCTACGGTTGGGTGGCTGGTCTATAAAGAGATAGGATTGGCTATGAGGCCCTGCAGAACTGCAGTGGCAAATCCTGCTCTGGATTTAGAGTAAAGAGGCAGGTGATAATGCTTGGTGAAGGTGTGCACTGAACTCCAAGGTGCAGCCTCCAAAATTTCCTTAGTAGGTACTCCTCTGAGAAAGGCTGTTGAAGTGGCTGTTGCCCTGGTGGAATGAGGCCTAATGTTATCAGGGACTGATTTTCCATGCTGTGTGTAGCAGTACCAAATACAGTGTCCTATCCATTTGGATATAGTCTGCTTTGAGATAACCTTGCCTTGTGATCCTGCAGCATATGCTACAAACAGTTGTTCAGTTTTCCCGAAAGCTTTTGTTTTGTCCAAGTAGAAGTGTAGCTGTCTGTGTATGTCCAAAGAATGCAGACGTTTCTACCCTTTATTTTGGGGGTTTGGATAAAAAGTTGGCAAATGGATGGTTTGGTTAAGAGCCACACTAGATACCACCTTTGGAATGGAGGTAGGGTTTGTCCTTAAAGATACCCTGTCCTGATGAAAAATTATAAAAGGTTCCACTGCCATTAATGCCTGTAGCGCTGAGACTCTTCATGCTGAAGTTACTGCCAGGAGCAGAGCTGTTTTCCATGATAAAAATTTTAGATTGGCTGTATTGGCTGGCTCAAAAGGTGGTAGGGTCAGTTTTTCCAAAACGAAATTGAGGTCCCAAGTTGGTGTCGGTGCCCTCCTGGGCGGTCTTATGTTTTTAGCCCCTCTGAGGTACTGCTTTAGCAAGGGATGAGAGAATAAAGGAGGATCCGTGTTGTAATGTGCAGAAATGGCAGAGGCGTGGATCTTAATTGATGAAAAGGATAGGCCTCTGTCCAGCATCTCAGTTAAGTATTGTAAAATCTGAGGAATGTTTGGAACAAGAGGGTCAAGGCTGTGAGCCTGGTTCCAGGCACAGAATCTCTTCCATTTTTCTGAGTAAGCTTTCCTGGTGCTAGGCCTCCTGGCCTCCAAAATGACATCCTTAACAGCTTTAGAGAGAGGTGTTGCCTGTTTGACTAAAGTATCTGCCATGCAGCCAGGTTTAGGGTTTTGAGCTGACCGTGCAGGATCTGATTGTTTTGTTGAGTCAGAAGGTGTGGAATTTGGGGCAAAATCCATGGTGGGCCCTGAGCCAAGTTCCTTAAGATTAGGTACCAGCGCTGGCGTGGCCAGTCTGGAGCAATCAGGATCATCTGTGGTTTTTCTTGTCTGGCTTTTAGGAGTACCTTTGAAAGGAGAGGCAGTGGTGGGAAGGCATAGACTTTTAGGTTTTTCCAGCTGAACAGAAGAGCATCCACTTTCCATGCTTGTTTATGATAAGTCCTTGTGCAGAATTTTTGTAGTTGGCAATTCAGTGGGGAGGCAAAAAGATCTATGTCTGGGCATCCCCATTTTTGTGTTATCATGCTGAAGATTTGTGGATTCAATTTCCATTCGTGAGGGTCCATGATATTTCTGCTTAGGTCGTCTGCCAGAGTATTTTTCTTTCCTGGCAGGAATTGTGCTTGCAGGTGAACTTGGTACGTTAGAGCTGTGTTCCACAAGGTCATGGCTTGCCTGCATAGGGGATAAGAGTGAGTGCCCCCTTGCTTGTTTATGTACCACATTACTGTGGTGTTGTCTGTCTTTAGTAATAGTTGTCCTGGATGTAGAAGGTCCTTGAAAGCTGTTAGGGCATTTTGAACAGCCAACATCTCTTTTTGATTGATGTGAAGATGCATCTGGTCTGTGGTCCACTTGCCCTGAATGCATTTTCCTGCCATGTGTGCTCCCCAGGCGTAATCCAAAGCATCTGTTGTTAGAGTTTGCCTGGCTGTGGGTTGGGTAAAAGGCTGACCCTTGTTTAGGTGACATGCCTGTGCCCACCATCGAAACTCCTGTTGTAGGCAAGGAATCATTGGAATTACTGCTTCTAAATGTGAGAGTGTTGAGTCCAAACACTTTTTAGGTACCATTGTAATTTCCTCATATGCAGTCTGGCATATGGTATTAGTAGTATGCAGGATGCCATGAATCCCAGGGCCTGCAGAATTTTTCTTGCAGGGAGATGGGACTTTTTTGCCAGTAATTGAAAATATTGAGTTAGTTGAAGTTGTTTGTGTGGCGTGAGGTAAGCCATCTGGGCCATTGTATTTAAGCTGGCACCCAGGAATGTAATCTGTTGTGAAGGCACTAGTTTTGACTTCTTTTCGTTTACTGTGTACCCTAGAGAAATTAGCAACTTTTTCACAAACGCCAGATGCTGTAGAAGAATGTCCTTTGTCTCTGCTTGAATGAGGCAGTCGTCCAGGTATGGATATATCTGAATTCCTTTTTGTCTGCAAAAAATGCAATTACTGGTGCCAGGCACTTTGTGAAGACCCTGGGCGCAGTAGATAAGCCAAAGGGCAGTGCAGAGAATTGGTAGTGCATTGTACCAGCTTTGAATCTGAGGTATCTTCTGCAATTTTGTCTGATAGGGACATGCAGGTATGCCTCTTTGAGGTCCACAGTAACAAGCCAAGCCTTCTTGCCCAGCATGGGTAGAAGCTGCTGTAATGTCAACATTTAGAATTTCGGAATATCCAGGTAAGTATTCAGAATTGAAAGGTCCAGTATGGGCCTCCAGGCCTTGTCCTTTCTGGGGACCAGGAAGAGTCTTGAGTAAAATCCTTGTCCTTGTTCCTGTTGTGGTACTTTTTGTATAGCTCTCATGTCCATGAGGGCTGAAATTTGTTTTTGTGCCTCAGCCCATTGATTTTGTGGCAGGTCTGGCATTCCTTTTAGCTTTGGTAAAGTATGAAAGTGGAATCTGTAACCTTGAGACACAATATTCAGGACCCATTTGTCTTGGATGATTGTTTGCCAGTTTTGAGAAAAAAGTGTTAGTTTTCCCCCTAAGGGGGCTTCCAAAAGGGACGTGCTTGGCGTACGAAAGAGGAAAGTCATTGTGACTGTTTCCTGTAAGGTTGAGACTTGTCCTCGCCTCCTTTAGGGGTTGAGGTGCCCCATTGTCGTTGTCTGTTTGAGCCTTGGGGCTGAGATCTGCCTCTAGGGCATCTGTATCTGCCTCTCTGTGGCCTGTCTGACACTGGAAAGGACCAATTAATTCTTTGTTGGCCAATTTCTGCTAAACCGAGGTGGCTGTACCTGTAAGTAATCCTTAACTGTTTGCATAGATTTAGCTTTATCCTCCATTTTCTTTAACACCTCTTCTGCCTCAACAGCAAACAAGGTATCATGCTGTAAAGGAGCATCCAATAATTTTGCCTTAACATGATCAGGTAAACTCTGTTCTTTTAACCAAGCATGTCTTCGAATAACAGAACCTGTAACTGCGGCTCTACAAGAGGCCTCTAAAGAATCAAAACCACATTGCAGAGTATGTTTTCCCACCTGTTTAACTGCATGCAATAAATCCTGCATTTCTTTACAATCAGGAGCTTCTGAGCTTGCAAGCATTTTCTGTTTTAACTGAGCCATTAAATATTGTTGGTACTTAAGCATGTGAAACTGGCAATTTAAAGCTCTTACTGCTAAAGTTGCAGACGTGTATACTTTCTTCCCCCATCTATCCAAAGCTCTGGAATCTCTGTCAGAGGGTACTGGATTTTTTGCAATGGAAGCCTTAACCCCTTTTGGACCCTGGAAAATAGTTTCTGGATCAGCAGAAGGGTTTTTGTAAAGAAACTTGTGAGAGTCAGGGACTCTATAATACCTATCTGGCTTGGCTGGAGCAGGGGGCAAAGAGTCAGGAGATAAGCTGGATTCAGAAAACACATCATCCACAATATCTAGCACAGGCGGAATAGCCAGGGGCCTGTGCTGAGGCAATAAGAGGAAATCCCTGAGCCTTTTCTTGGATTCCGAGTAATCCTGACTTTCCCAATGGAAATGCTCCCTCATGGTATGTAAAGTTTCCCCAAAAGAATAATCCTCAGGAGGAGAGGCTGAAGGGATAGATTCCTCAGTATCAGAGTCCTCATAGGGGGGTAGAGAGTATCCCTGGTCTGAAGAGGAATCAGAGGAAATGGAAACCTGATCAGAGGAGTCATAGTCTGTATCCTACCTAGGCCTTTTCTCAGGAGGGGGATGGGAACCCCCGATTAGAGTAATGAGGTCTTTGGCCATTTTAAGCATCTGTTTCTTAGGCATGGAGGACTGTCCAGGAGAATGCTGTACTTGTTTTTTTGTCTTTAATGGTGCCTTTGTCTTGGCTGTTGTTTTAATGGTAAGTTGTGAAGGTCTGAAAACACCCTCAGAAGCCGATGCCTGCTCAGCGGCTCCAGACCCATCTGAGGGATTAGTTTCCGTAGGTCCAATACCTTGAGTTTCCAGAGGCCTAGATGTCTCCACGTGGGAGTCAGAAGCGGCCTGTGGCTCTGAGGTAGCGGGTGTCAGGGGCTGCGAAAGCTCCTCACTGAGAACCGGCGACTGGCCTAGAAGAGGTTTCATCGTCGGTTTTGGACCTCGGATGCCTGTCCTTATCCTTGTCTTTGTGTTTTTCCGGTACTGAGGTCGTCGGCTGATCCGACGGCATGGTATAATTGAACCTTCGGCCAAAGTAGTGTAAAGCAAAATCAAAACGCCTTTTTATAGTGCGTTTGTTAAATCTAGCACAAAACCGACAACTAGTGACTTCGTGATCAGGGCCTAGGCATGGAATACAGTAAGACTGGAAGTCCTTATGAGGTATTTGCTTCCCACAAGAAATACAATTATTAACTTTTTCTGACATTGGTCTGAGGCAATCAAAAGGTTTCCCCAACGGGGTACTTAGCTTTACTGAAGACTTCGGATCTGAAATTCGACTTCGAAAATCTCAGGAGTCGGCCGACTGGCACTTGTGAACTGCTTCTGCTTTGGGCACAGCGTGGCAAGAAAGACTGGAGAAAATGGCATTGGATGCATATTATATACCCCTGGTGTACTGACGTCAGGGAAGAAGCGACAGCAACCGAAGCCGGACCAAGACTTTGGAACTCTGGTCGACTGCGGGACCGCCTGACGGCAGGATAACCCAAGTGTGATGACTGCAGCAGTGTAACACGATGAACATCCCTGTAGTACCCGTCTGGCTTTACTGGTGCAGGGGGTAAGGAATCTGGAGACCGACTGGATTCAGAAAAAACATCATCTACAATATCAAGCACAGGAGGGATAGCTAGGGGCCGTGCTGAGGCAATAAAAAGGAAATATCTGAGCCTTTTCTTGGATTCTGTGTAATCCTGGCTCTCCCATTGGAAATGCTCCCTCATGGTGTGCAGGGTTTCCTCAAAAGAATAATCCTCAGGTGGTGAGGCTGAAGTAACGGACTCTTCAGCATCAGAGTCCTCATAGGGAGGGAGAGAACAGCCCTGATCAGAAGAATCAGAGGAAATGGAAACCTGATCAGAGGAATCATAGTCAGTGTCTTGCCTAGGCCTTTTGTCAGGAGGGGGATGGGAGCCCCTGATTAAAGTAATAAGGTCTTCGGCCATTTTAAGCATCTGTTTCTCTGGCATGGATGACTGTTCTGGAGAATGCTGCACTTGTTTCCTTGTCTTTAATGGTGGTTTTGACTTTGCTGCTGTAGTAGCCTTAATTGTAAGCTGTGAAAGTCTGAAGACACCCTCAGAAGCCAGTGCCTGCTCAGCGGCTCTGGACCCATCTGAAGGAATAGTTTCCATTTCCCAATACCTTGAGTTTCCACAGGCCTCGGGGTCTCCACGTGGCTGTTGGTTACGGCCTGTGGCTCTGAGGTAGTGGGTGTCAGGGGCTGCGAAAGCACCTCACTGAGAACCGGCAACTGGCCTAGAAGAGGCTTTATTGTCGGTTTTGGACCTCGGCTGCCTGTCTTTTTCTTCGTCTTTGTGTTTTTTATACATTCCGGTCATTGGTTGTTCCGACGGCATTATATAATTAAATCTTCGTCCAAAATAATGTAAAGCAAAATCAAACCGACATTTAATAGTGTGTTTATTGAATCTAGCACAAAACCGACAACTAGTAAAGTCGTGATCAGGGCCTAGGCAAGGAATGCAGTAAGACTGAAAGTCCTTATGAGGTATTTGCTTCCCACAAGAAATACAATTATTAACTTTCACTGACATCGGTCTGGAGCAAGAAAAAGTTTCCCCAACGTGGTACTTAGCTTTATTGAAGACTTCGGTTCTGAAATTCAATTTTGAAAATCTCAGGAGTCGGCCGACCGGCACTTGCGAACTGCTTTTGCTTTGGGCACCGTGCGGCAAGAAAGACTGAAGAAAATGGCATCGGTTGCAACTTTTATACCCCTGGCGCACTGACGTCAGGAAAGAGGCGACAGCAACAGACGCCGGACCAAGACTTTGGAACTCAGGCCGACTGCGGGTCGCCTGCCAGCAGGATAACCCAAGTGTAATGACTGCAACAGTGCAACATGATGAACATGTGCTGAATGCCTGCTCTGAAGCACAGGAATTTTTTGCACGATTCCTTGATGGGGATGTGGAGGTAGGCATATTTTAGGTCTAGTGTCACCAGCCAGGCATTTTATGTGAGCATAGGCAGGAGCTGCTGCAAGGTTAGCATTTTGAATCTGGGGACCACCAAGGAGGTGTTCAGTTTTGATAGATCCAGGATGGGGCCCCAAGTGCTCTCTTTTCTGGGACAAAGAATAGTCTGGAGTAAAAACCTTTTCCCGTTTGATCCGGAGGGACAGGTTCTACTGGCCCCTGGGATATTAGTGTGTTTACCTGTTTTAATGCCTCTGCCCACTGGTTTGGGGGGAGGTCTGGGTACCCTCTTGGAATTGGGAGTTCAATGAAGGAGAATCTGTATCCCTGGGAAATGATTTTTAATACCCATTGGTCCTTGGTTATAGAGACCCCATTGTCCTTGAAGAGGGTGAGCCTTCCTCCTAATTTTAGATGAGTGAAAGTAGGGCAGAAGGGGGAGGGAGAGTCATTGTGAGTGCTTACCATAGAAGCTTGGCTTAGAACTCCCTGCCTTAGAGGCAGAACTGGTCCATTGTTTGCTTCTTTGCTGGCTATGGATGTCCTGTCCCTGCGGGGCTTACTTTGGCCCTATCTGCTGGGTGCAGAGAAGGCCCAGTGCTTAGAGGGGAAGTTCCTGCTGAATCTGGGTGGTTGAACTTGAAAGAAATCTTTTACTCTTTGCATAGATTTTGCTTTGTCTTCCATCTTTTTAAGCACCTCTTCTGCTTTTTCTCCAAACAGGCGTTCCTTATCTAGGGGTGCATCAATAAGTTTAGACTTGACATGATCAGGGAGAGGTTGCTCCTTCAGCCATGCAATGCCTCCTAATAACAGATCCTGTCACTGCTGTCCTGCTAGAGGCTTCTAGGGCATCATATCCACAGTGTAATGAGTGTTTGGCCACTTGATAAGCAGAGTGTAGTCATTCTGCCAGCTCTTTTGAGTTGGAACTGGCAGGAGAGGTAGAAATCTTCTGTTTCAATTGTTCCAAAGTGTGTTGATATTTTAACATATGGAACTGACAACTGAATGCTCTAATAGCTAACATTGCAGAGGTGTATATACTTTCTTACCCAATCTGTCCAGAGCTCTGGAGTCTTTGTCAGAAGGAAGAGGATTCTTGGCAGAACTAGTCTTATCTCCTTTGGGTCCCTGTGAATGACCTCAGGGTCTGCAGCAGGGTTCCTGTACAGGTATTTGTGAGAATCTGGTACTCTGTAGTACCTTGTCAGGTTTTCCTGGAGCAGGAGGCAGGGCATCAGGGCCTAAACTGGACTTAAGGAAAACACCATCCACCACTTCTAGAATCGGTGGGATAGCCAGAGGTCTGTGCTGGGGCAGGTCCAGAAACTCTCCAAGTCATTTTTTTGACTGTGGGTAGTCCTGAGATTTCCATTGAAAATGTTCCCTGAGGGAGTGGAGGGTTTCCCCGAAGGAGAGGTCCTCTGGAGGGGAGACAGAGGGGATGGATTCCTCTGCATCTGAATCCACAAACAGTTAAGGGCTGCTGTTCCTCTTCAAAGGCAGAATAATCAGATTCCTCAGACTCTTGGTCTCTCAATTTCTGGAGAAGGAAGCCTTTTCCGTTTTGGAGTGGGGGATTGAGTACTTCGAATAAGGGAGATGAGATACTCTGCCATTTTAAGCATTTGAGCTTGGGGTGGGGGAGCAGTAGCAAGATGGTGGCTAGAAGCGGACTTCCTAGGAGTGGCCTGGCTTCGAGGCCCGAGAGAATCCGTCGGTCTCTGAGAAATGGTAGTCGGAAGAGAAGATGTCAGTTTTTGTCTAGAATCGGTAGTGAGAACGGCCTCCTCAGAAGCCGGTGTCTGCATCGCGGCTCTGAACCCAACCGAGGTAGAGACAGTCAAAGGCTCGGAAGACTGTGAATTTCTGTGGCATACCGGACTCCGAAAGGGTCTCGGCAGAGGCTTGCGTACAAAGCGAGTCGAGCATCAGGTGCTGCGAAAGCACCTCACTGAATTCCGGAGAACTGAAGAATTGCTTAGCAGTAGTGTCGTTGGAAGGCTTAGCCTTGTGTGGCCTGTCTCTATCTTTATATTTTTTTCTGAATGTTGGCGGATTGTTGGCTGACAGATGCCATATCGGAATTCAAAGAAGGAATACAAAAATAATTGTCTACAAAAAGAGCTCTACAGCGAATGGTTCTCGCATCAAAGAGGGCACAGAACCGGCAACGAGGGATGTCGTAGTCTGGGCCTAAACAAGTGATACAGTAAGAATGAAAGTTTCGGTGTGGGATCTGCTTTCCGCAGGCGAGGCAATTGTTAACTTTTTCAGACATCAGTTAGAGCAGGAAAAAAGGGTCCCCAACAGGGTACTTAGTTTTAGACATTTTCTGCTGAAATTTGACTTCTGGTAGCGACCGACCGGCACTCGTGCAATCTGCTTCTGCTATGGGCTCCACAGCAAGAAAGGCTGATGTAATGACATCAGCTGCCTTGCTTTATAGTACTGACGACCTGACGTCAGACTACAGGCAACAGCAGCCGGCGCACAAAAACATTGACTCTGGTATTCAGGCCAGCCGAGGTTCTACCACAGCAGGGATAACCCACAGGTGATGACTGAACCTAAGCCTGACTAGCTTGGTCTGTAAAGCTATGGAAAGGATCATCATGGACCTCATAAATAAAGATATTGGGGACCTACAGACACTGGATCCTACCCAGTTTGGCTTTGTTAAGGGCAGATCCTGCCTCTTAAACCTGGTTGATTTCTTTGAAATAGTCACCAAGGCCATTGACGAGGGGAAGGTGGTCCACACAGCCTACATGGACCTCGCAAAAGCCTTCGATACAATACCTCACTCGGGCATTATAGATAAGCTCACCAGCTTAAATATAAACCCCTATGTCACTAGATGGATTGCAAACTGGCTCAAGGACAGAACCCACATGGTTAGAATTGTTGGAGCCATGTCAGACTCCAAACCAGTTACAAGTGGTGTCCCACAAGGCTCAGTCCTGGGACCTCTCTTGTTCGGTATATATTTCTCGGAGGTACAGGCCAACACGGAAGGACTGTGGCTGACCAAGTTCGCAGATGACTGCAAACTGGGCGCCATAATTGACTCTCCAGCCGACACAAGCATCCTCCAAAAGGGCCTCATAGAAACAGACAACTGGTGTCAGAGCCATGGCCTCAAGCTAAATGCCAAAAAGTGTATAGTCATCCTCTTTGGCAAAAACAAAGTGCCCACAAATTACCACATAGGTGGTAATCCATTAAGTACAGAAGAAGTAATTAGGGACCTGGGGACCCAAGTTGATAGCAATCTCTCATTTGACAACCACGTGGCCAAAGTGGTTAGAAAAACATGTTATATAGCCCACCTAATCATGAAGGGATTCACATCTAGATCAGGGGAGGTCATCGTGCCTCTTTACTCGACTTGTACCTCAGCACTGAAATAAATAGGACATGCTGGAGGGACAGATTCATAACCCAGAGGCTCCCTTCACTTTGGAATAAAATCCCAGTCCAGGTTAGGCAGAGTCCCTCATTGAGTCTCTTCAAGAGGAATCTTGATGAGTGGATGGGAGATCGTAGGTTTACCCCAGGTATCACTTCTGTGTCACTGTTAGACAGAGGCACAGTATACTAACCTCGAAAAAGGGCATAGCAAAATAAATTTAAAATGGGTGGCAAAAGCCAAACACATTCTGGCTAGGCTTATAAATGCCCTAGGACAGATAGCCTAGTATGAACCTATGAAGCTATGAACCTATGAACAATGAAACACAAAGAACATCAAGGAACTGCCAGTCTAGAACCCAAACAATGACACACTGGAGGGTATCGACAAAGGTCCAGTAAAACCATCCAGACTTTCTGTGGAAGCAGGAATATGACCTCCTAGACAGTCAAGTACTTCATGTACCAGATATGCAAAATGAAAGTGATGAAATGCAAGAAGGGATAGAAGTCTGCCAACTCTTTCAGAACAAAGAAATGCCAGGAAGAGAGTTCACTTTATTTCAAGAGAGGAGTATATTATATTCCTTTGTGTGGCAGGGTCTGAGCTTGTTCAATCATCTCTGCAGAGATGGCTTGGTACTTTAGATGAACTTCTGCAGGCGAACCTAACAGCTCTAACATGTTTGTCACTGACCAAATCAAGAACTCCCTGGTGTCTGGTGACAGCCAGTCAAGCCCCAGTGCACTCAAAGAACAGACTCATCAGGACTGTAAAATAAAACGTTTTGCTGCTGCAGCTGCACTCCTCAAGGACATGGTCAGTACGGCTAGACGGTATCACCATCTGATATTAAGAGGTCTCCTCACCCTTCAAAGAACCTTCTTCCTAAAAAACTGAAATTGCCTAGAGGGTTTTCTGCAATGGCAAATACTTAGGTCCCAGGATGTCTGAGATTTCAAGCAGGGACACACACAAAATAACCTGTTGTCTCAACCACAACATCAATGCTGTCAAAGTTAAAGTGGGCCATACAAAAGCCCATCGCTAAAACCACGGTCTATTTTTCCCACACATCCTTCTTGATTTCAGCACCATGAACCTATGCCAGCTTCTCCAGTATGTACTCTACACTAGGAAGGTCTAGAACCTGGAAAGGTAAAACAGCTTAGCTACTGCCTAACCCCATTGGAAAGACTGAAATCTAGTCAGGTGAAACAGACAGCTAAAAAAACTAAACACCAACACAGCAGAGGAGTACATCCTCTTTTCAGTATCATTCAACTCTTTTCAGTCTCATCACATGAAAAGGCACTATTGTTTACATCCGAGGCTGCACAGACGAAACCAAGCCCAAGTATACCCCTAGGATGTTTGGACAGACTACATGTCCACACCATTAGTGGTCTGCACATGCTTCAATGCCGCATAAATGGTATTCCTGAGGATGGGCACCACAGAAAGAATGACTCATTGCTCTCTTTGCCCAGATGGTGGTTAAAACATTTCTGGTTGGTAGGTAAAAGTGCTAAAGCCTAGAACATAACTGACTTCACTAGACTGAGAATCTTCCCTAAAGAGTCATGCAGAGGGAAGCCATTACAGGGAAGGTCACATTCTTTGACCCATCTCAGGAACAAGGACTCAAGGATATCTGAAGTCCACCTGCCAAAACACTGGGGGGAAGAGTTCATCCTCTACACTAAACTTCAGTTAAAGGCTGCTGGGCCTCGCATATTAGGTATGCAACAAACGAAAGCAGAGCTCCAGATGATACAGTCTTAGCATGTGCGACAGCACAAGCCAGACGCACTGCATGGTCACGTGAGATCTGTGCAGGGCTTGGCACAGGTTTCAGTTTCTGCTCCCCTAAGGATCATGTCCCATAAGGAAAGCTCCTGCCATCTGACCACCAATGATAAAGTACAGTTGTGTAAAATCTTACCATAACAGTAGATGTCTTTCTCTTCACTGTTGCAGCATTCTTTACAATAGGGATCCCCTGCCAAGCGTAGGCAGATTTATTTATTTATTGACATTTGTTAACTGGGTTTGTCCAACTGGACTTGTGGCCCATTTTCAGTGGAGACCCGAGGAGAAAAGCTCCAGTAGTACATTTTAAAACAAGTAACATTTTAAACAATATTGATATAATAGCAGTTATAGCAAAATGATTCACATATGTTGGGTTACATGCATAAAGTTAAAGTTGCATTAAAAAGAAGCTAAGTAACAATTTCACATTGATATAGTTCAACAGGTCAACAATTAACATTTTTTGTTTGTATAAAATTGTGCAAATGCATAGTACACACATTGGAGAGAGAGGTGTAATGAGGTACTAAGTATGGTCCTTTTGAGGGTACATAAAGGGAAGGAAGACTAGGTAGGGTCATGGCAAGGGCAGGTTCTGGAATTGAGAAAATAAGCTTTTAGTTCATTTTTAAAGTGTGAGGTGTGGGAGATTGAATGTAAGTCAAGGGGAAGTTTGTTCCAAGCATGGGCAAGGGAGTGTTTGCAGAGTAGTTTGCCTACTGAACTTTTTGGGTGGTAGATATCAAGTAATTGTTGGTTAGAAGTACGGAGGGTCTGGCATGGGATGTAGATGGAGACTAAGGAAGATAGAGATGGACAGAAGGAGGGTTTATAAAGAATAGAGTGTAGCATATGAAATTGATAAGATAGCAGAAATTGGGGAAGTTCAAGCCATTGAAGAGAGTTTAAAGAAATGCAGTGGTGTGAACTGTATGGGGAGTTAGTAATGAATCTGGCTATTTTATGATAAGTCTGTTGGAGTTTGTTTGGAGTGGAGGCCTGGATATTGGAATGAACTGGGGTGGCATATAAGAGGGAGGGGAGGAGGAGTGTCCCGCCAGTATACCAAAGTGTTTAGGTTGTAATGGGTATGTCTTATGTCACACACATGCTCCCTGCACACAGTGCAGGGGATAAAGGTGACGTCCAGACATACCATCCTCAGAACTGAAAAGCTTCAGTAGGAACAGCAGCCTAAGAAGAAATAGTGTGAATGGCCTGAAACGTACCTCCCTGGACTACATGAAGAGAGACATGGAGGAGCTCCCCGATCTTGTAGCAGAGGCAGGTATGACCCTAACCCTGAGTAGCATCCTGCCATCACCCAGAATGACACTACAGTACAAGGACAAAATGATCGACTTCAACAACTGGCTAAGCTTCTGGTGTCATTCTAAGGGGATTCAGTATCTGTCTGCCTGGGATGACATGACTGACAGAACACGATGCTTTGCCAGAGATGGCCTGCACCTGTCGCCCTTGGGATTCCGGATACTGGCTAAGGCTCTTGCCACCCCTATAGTGCCTTTTTTAGGCAAGGTTCAAATGACAAATTCACCACTGTAACAGGTACAAGCAAGCAAAATCTGATGGTAATGCTAGAATTCTAAACCTCAAAATGCATTCACTTGAGGCACTCCTTAAAGTGGAGAACATCGACATCTGTGCAGTGACAGAGACCTGGTTCAAGGCTCCAGAGAGCATCCCTGCATTACAAGGCTATAATTCATACCACACCTTTCGGCCACCTAATCTGGACCGAAACACTAAAGGCAGAGGCTTGTCCATATTCATTAAGGACATCCACACCTCCAAGTTAGTTGCTCAGCATAATGCATCCGAGATTATCCAAGTGCAACTAACTCTGGGCAAGACCGCAATCCAAATTGTAACTTGCTACAGATCACCCACCATGCCCCAGGATTCCCACTCCTCATTTCTTCATACACTGGAAAATATTAGGGTGCAACCAAACACTGTAATAATGAGCGATTTCAACTACCCCACCATTAAATGGGAAAACTACTTGTGTAACAACTCTTTTGCTCAACGTTTTCTGGAATTCATAAATCCCAACACCTTGGATCAACTTATCCACACCTCCACCAGGGGCAGCAATATCCTAGACCTGGTCATTACTAACATTGGCGGCCGGTGTTCCAAACTAGAGGTCAATTCCTCATTGGTCAGATCCGACCACAAGCTAATCACCCAAGACATCCACATCCTGCCCCCATTAGGGAAATCACCGTAAAAAAATTCTCCAAAGCCAACTTCATGCTTCTTAAGACAGAAGTGGCAAACTTCACGACACTCATGCAAATGGACAATAGAAGTACAACTGCTGAATCCTACACAAATGCAATTTATAAACACTTACATGAGTGCATGGATCGTGCTATCCCTAACAGAACCAAGATGTTATCCTCCAAAAAAAGGAAGCCAATCTGGTGGTCCCCTGCCATAAACAAACTCTACAACAGAAGCTAGAAACTGTTGCAAAAACAGAGTAAATTCCATGATTGGAGGAACTCTCTGGTCAGCTTCAGTAAGAAGCTGAGATCCCTCATAAAATACTCCAAACTAGTTACGAAAACAAACTCTCCACTGATTCTAAAGACAACCACAAAATATTTTATAGCTATGTCAATAATCTCAATGGCAACACTCAGATCTGCTATGAGTTACAGCACAATGGCACTAAATATAGAGAACCAACTAATACTGCCAACATCCTGGCAGATAGGTTCAGTGCTAACTTTACCCCCCCTCACCCCCTAAAGGGCCCATCTCTATATCGGAAGAATGCAAAGTTCCTGTAATCATGGCTGTACAGGTAAAAACCACACTCTCCAAAGCCAAGAACACAGCATCCATGGGACCTGACAGCTGCATTCTACACAAACTACAGAATGAACTGGCACTCCACCTAAGCACCATGTTAAATCATAGCCTAACCTCAGGCTTTGTGCCCACTGAATGGCGCACAGCAACGGTTATCCCACTCCACAAAGAGGGAGCCACCACGGACCCCGGGAACTACCGCCCCATTAGCCTAACGAGCCTGGTCTGCAAGGCTATGGAACTTATAAACAAAGACATTGGTACTCTCCGAACTCTGGACCCCACCCAGTACGGGTTTATAAAAGGCAGATCATGTCTCTTAAACCTGACACGACTTCTTTGAAGCAGTCACCAAAGCCGTAGATGAGGGTAAGATGGTTCACACAGCCTATCTAGATCTTGCCAAGGCTTTTGATACCATCCCCCACTCTGGAATTATAGATAAACTCACTAAACTAGGTATAAATCCCTATGTCACAAGATGGGTTGCCAACTCGCTCACTTCAGATCCCACACTGTGAAAGTAGCAGACTCCAAATCCGACTTCAGTCCTGGGTCCCCTCCTGTTTGGTATCTACTTTTCTGAAGTACAGACCAACACAGAAGGTCTTTGGCTAAAGAAGTTCGCAGATGACTGCAAACTAGGAGCCATAATTGAAACTCCTAACGATGTGGCCATCCTACAAAAGGGTCTCACTGAAAGAGATGCCTGGTGTCAAAGCCATGGCATCAAGTTCAATGCCAAAAAGTGCACTGTCATCCCCTTTGGTAAAAACTCTGTATCCATGAGCTACCACATAGGTGGTAGTCTACTTAACACGGAAAGTGTGATAAGAGACCTTGGGACACAGGTGGACAGTAGTCTCTCCTTTGATAATCACATTGCCACAGTAGTCAAGAAATCCTTCTGCGTGGCACATCACAAAAGGTTTCTCATCCAGGAAAAAGAGGTCACTGTTCCTCTCTACTCATCACTCATTAGACCCATTACAGAGTACAACGCCCCTTTTGGTATGTACCTCACAAGACATCTACAACTGGAAAGGCCACAGAAATACTTCACAAAGAGGATTACCAGCCTCAAACAGATGCCCTACGCAGACAGTCTCAAAAAACTCCAGCTTTACTCCGTTGTATATCGCCTACTCAGAGGCGATCTCTGCCTAACATACAAAGCTACGTCAAACCCAGAGCTGTTGGACATTCTCCAATTAAAGAAATCCCAATCTCTCCGAGCTACACGCTGTAGAGACCTAAATCTAGTCACCACACTAAACAGAACATGATGGAGGGATAGATTCCTGTCCCAGAGACTTCCCATACTCTGGAACAAACTATCTATATCAAACAAAGCTCCTCAATAAGCACTCTTCAAGAAAAATCTTGATGATTGGATGGGAAATGGGAAATAGGAAATTCACCCTGGGGATCACCTCTGTGGCTCTGCTCGACAGTGGCATAGGAAAATAATTTTCTTGGGTGGCGAAAACCAGGGTACCTTTTTGGCTAGGCTTATACAGGCCCTAGGGCCAATAGCCTAGTACCTACCTATGAACCTAAGAATATCATCAGTTATAACAGGCACAACCAGAAGGAAAAAGGACCACAGGAGGGAGTGAATACTGCAACAGTAAAGAGAAGGACATCTACTGTTATATCAAGATTTTACACAACTGTATTATGTCCTTCCATATCACTGTTGCTGTATTCTTTACAATAGGGAGAGTACGAAAACTCAGGAAGAAGAACCCTCTAGGAAGCCTTAGAGAATGGCCCTGGCAAAACCAGCTCTGGCCCTAGAAATCAACATTAAGCTTATAGTTCTGGGTAAAGGTATGCACAGAAGTCCAGGTAGCTGCCTCAAGAACAGAATTAGTATCCAAACCCTTGAAAAAAAGCACCAGTAGAAGCCACAGCCCCAGTAGAATGAATCTGAACAGAGGAAGGCTCCTCCCATGAAAAGAACAGCAAAAAGAAACGGCTTTAGACATCCCAGAAGAATGGTTGGCTTGGAAACGGCCAAACCTAAAGACCTAGGTTAAAAGAAACAAAAAGCTGCTCAAGATTTACAAAAACTTTAGTCTTATCCAAATAATATATGAGTTGTCTATGCAAATCCAAGGTGTGCAAAACCTTCGCACTAGCAGATTACAGGAGAAGTGAAAAAGGTGGGCAAATGAATAGAATGATTAAGACACAACTGATTAACCACCTTGGGCATAAAAGAAGGATTAATAAGAAAGGACACCCTGTCCTTATGAAAAACTAAAAAAGGTGGAACAGCCATATGGGCTTGCAGCTTAGAAACCTGTCTGGCAGAAGTTAATCCCCCCCCCCCAAAAAAAAAAAACAGCTTGGAAGCTGAAGCAGCAGGCTCAAAAGGAGCTAGAGTCGATTTTACTAAAAGAAAATTAAGGTCCCAGAAAGGAGATACAGTCTTCCTGGGAGGCCTAATGTGAAGGACGCCTTTAAGAAACTGCTTGGTCTCAAATCTAGATGTCAAAGGGGGGAGTCAAAGACAGACAATCAGAGATAGTTGACAAGTGGGCCTTAACAGAAGAATATGCAACCCAGCATTGAGCAATTCCCAGAAATAGGAGAGAACCAAAGGAACGTCCACAGTATGTGGATCCAGGTTATTAGAAAGACACCAATCAGAAAGTCTCTTACCCAGCCTTTCCATGGTTCTGCTGTCCTTATCAGAGGGAATCAACTCGGCTGAAGGCAACAATCTGGAAGGCTTATCAGAAGCCACTGACACCACAGTAGGGTCAGCTGAGGGATACTTATTATGAAACTTGCAGTCATCGGCCACTTTATAAAACCTATCAGGCTTCTTGGGAGCAGGGGATTGGGAGTCAGGAGCCTGAGAAGCAGTGGAAAAAGTACTAGGACCTAGGACACTCCATCTACAGAAGCTCATAATACCTACTTTGAACATCAGGCACTTGAGCACAGTCCCATTTGAAAAATTCCATCATTCTGGAAATAGTACCACCAAATGAAATTTTCTCAAAAGGAGAGTCAGGACTGATAGACACTTCTTCAGAACCATAGTCTAAATGTAGAAGGAATCTCTCAGGAATAAGTGAGTGACTCAACATCAAAATCAGCATCATTATCAGAGGAATATTGCCCCTTAGGCCTCTTAAGAGGGGTAGAAGGCCAAGGAGGAGCAGGAACAGAAACTCCCTGTGGAGGCTTCAGAGCCATAAGGGCATTAAAACAGGACTTGAGTGAGGTTTTGCCATTTGGTCTGAGGATCCTTAAGAGCAGGCTAAACCTGTTTAGTCTTCTAAGTGGGATGTCAGTTTTAAACACTTTAGGAGGCTCTGACCCGTGATGACACTCTATAATGTTAAGTGGAACATCTTCCCTCACTAATATCTGAGGAACACCCATAGGCCCTTCGGTAATTATCAGCTACAGTTCCCCCTGTACATCTGAAGTGGACGTCTGCAAGGCCTCAATGGACATGCATGGTGTTGGATCCATGCCAGCCTCTGAAGCGGACGCAGCAGAGAAATCCAAGAAGGAAACCGGATGATCTTCCAGGCTTTCACCAGCCTCAAGAGAGATGTCCAGCGGAGGCAGTATAGCCAAAGAATTTGACCAAGCTTTCTCTGTGTTTTCTTAGCAGACGGCTGACCAACTGGTCGGGAAGATTCTGTCATAGTGTCTTTAGCAAACAGTTTAAATCATTGGTTCTCTAAGTAAGTCACAAGGGAAGAAACCTGACTACACAACATCTTAGGGATGAAAGTTTGACAAACCTCACAAAACATATGGTTGTGGAAAGCACCAAAACAGAGCAAACACTGCTCCTGATGATCTTTATGGTGAATCTGTCTCCTGCACTAGCATGTCCCCTTTCTGGATGACATGAAACCAACAACCAGAATAAGGCAAAACAAGGATAAGGAAATCAAAAAACTCCAGTGAGGCCTACCTGAAATCAGTTTGGTAACCAGCAGATAAACGAGCACTCAGACCTATGACTGAAGATGACATTCGTACTGGCGGCAAAGTTGTTCTGAGGATGGTACATCTGGGTGTCACCTTTATACCCTAACACCATGCATGGGGAGCATACGTGTGATGTACGGCTTACCCATTACAGCCTAACGGCTTTCATACACTGGCTGGACGTCGGGCGACCCTTGGCAGGGGATCCCTATTGTAAAGAATACTGCAACAGTGATATGGAAGGATATCTGTGCTGTCCTCATGAAACTAAATGGTGAAGAACCACAAGCATGAGCTACCTTTACCCTGACTGGCAAGTTCTGCATGACTCAAGTTGGTTGTCAGGGGGTGGCCTGGGAAAAAACTTCGGTCCAGAAGTAAAACCATGTTTCAGGAGACCAGAGACACCACTCTATATGCACAGGGCTGGCTTAGGCATGCTCTGGGTGATCAAATACAAGAAAGCTGGTGCAGACACCAAACAATGGAGCCCTAAAGTCTCTACTGGGGTTACAACTTTTATGCCTCCCCTTACAGTTAGTCAAAATGGGCGCAGGTTTAACATTCCACCAGTCAACAGGAAACTCATCATACATGATTATACATCTTTAAGGTTGAAGAGTTTGCTACAGTGATTTGAATGTCATGTAGGGCACAATTCATCCAGAAATATCAGCTGGAGTACAGACTTCATGGAGTTTAGACCTTCTATAAGTTGCACGTGATGATAGACCTGTGGGGGCACTTTGTAAGACAAGGAAGTGAATCATGTTTGCCCTCCACTTCTGGTACTTTCTCACTCTTGTCTTGCACAGAGACAGGATCATGGTAGGGATCGTCCTGTAGGTCCTCGTACAAGACACCCTCCATAGCTGCCATCTTTACAGAATTCAGATTAGTCTTAAGCTCTCTTTCTCCAGCTGCCTGTGGCAAAGTTAAATCAACACTCGCGGCAATGTTTCAGGATATGTTCCCTTCTCAAGCTGCAGTCTGTATGCAAAAGTAGTCCATGGCTTGTGATCTTGTGACATCAGGGATATTTACAACAGTTCCATGATTTATACAATGAAAATAATGTTCAGAAAATAGATAAGTGGTACGGGGGGGGGGGGGTTAGGTGCGCTCTTACAGCCTGAGGGAAGACACTGTGGCATGCACACTCAGAGATAAATGAACTCCCCTTCCCAGTGATAGGATGAGAGAAAATTCAGACCTAAGATTTCGAACTGTTGGTGTTACTATACAATATTATACAATTTTATGTCATATGTTAAATAATACTACTTGTCACTAATGTACTGCACCATGTGAATTCAAACTGACGACTGTTAAGTGTGTGTAAATGTTATTTGGGGAGCTTTTCTCACCGGGCTTCGCTGAAAAAGGACCCATGTCCAGTCTGACTTTCATGGTAAACAAATGTAAGATAAATAAACTGAATATAAAAGTTAGAAAAACATGGGCAACCAAGAGTCTAGATGTGGTTTCCTCACTTGGCAGACAACAGAACTGCATGCACAACTAACTGCATAAGGTATGCAAAACCCTCCCCTCATGTGGGAGTGAAAGAAAAATTATAAATATGTAGGGTTGGTTAAGATCAAAAGACTAAATCCTAACAGTTATCCATTTTAGAAGACTTCTGAAGTCAGAGCTTCTGCTTTCTCAACTATCTGGATTGGGTCTGCTACTTCTCAGTACTACAAGGAGGCCAACAGACTGAGCTACCAAACAGTAAGTATAGCAAATGTTCTGTTACTTTGCAGCAGGTCTCCCAGCATGGTCAAGGCCTACACTAATGTGACAGTCACAGGGATGCTGGATGAATGAAAATGTTGAAATTTCCAAGGTCTGGCACTGGAAAGAGCAGACGAAAACCCTAACTGGTTAATCATACAAGCTTGGCTAGGGTCCACTAGGTTGAAAGAGTCTCCACAGACTGACAAGCAGGGGTGCAATAGACTCTAACTAAAAATGAAACCCCACCCCCACACTAGAGTCTGAAGGAATTAAGTGTATGATGCCAAAATCTCACTATCACCACCACTATCACTAGAACTGAATATTGCAAAGGAGATAAAATAACCCCAGGTTGGATCTTTAGAAAAGGGAATACGTAAATTACATAGAAATAAATAGAATGGGGGGAAAAACATGCCAAATAATGTTCAGGAGGAGGAGTGAGGTTTAAGGGAAGGCAAGAATCGAGCCATTTACACAATGAAGTGAACAATGATTGTTAAAAAGAAAACATGCAGACCACACGAAAACAACAACGAAGAAATGTCACTATGGTTTGTTTTCTTTTCTCTTAACGCATGTGTACTTGTAACCCTGACTGATACCTCGTTCCCCTTCTTTCTCTTCTCTCTGCACTTCTTACTTGTAACCCTGACTGATACCTCGTTCCCCTTCTTTCTCTTCTCTCTGCACTTCTTACTTGTAATCCTGACTGATACCTTGTTCCCCTTCTTTCTCTTCTCTCTGCACTTCTTACTTGTAACCCTGACTGGTACCTCGTTCCCCTTCTTTCTCTTCTCTCTGCACTTCTTACTTGTAACCCTGACTGGTACCTCGTTCCCCTTCTTTCTCTTCTCTCTGCACTTCTTACTTGTAACCCTGACGGATACCTCGTTCCCCTTCTTTCTCTTCTCTCTGCACTTCTCTACTCCACTGTTCTATGTCGCCTACCTGTAATAATGCTTTCCTTCGTACTATTAAAAAAAATAATAATAATTAAACTTAATTTTTTTTATTGCTCTCTCAAATGTTTGCTCTCTGTATCTGATCTTAGCTTAACCCTACTAACGACTCTGTACAAGTTTATCTTACCCTCAATTTAAACAATGTACTGTAATTCACTTGACTATTACTATATATTGTATTTCTTTGTCACTGCTGATGCTTGGAGCTTTTCTCCCCAGGCCTCTACTGAAAATGGACATATATCCAGTTAGACTAGCCCGGTCAACAAATGTAAAATAAATAAATAAAATAAATTATTCTATAAGATATGATTTAATAAGGAAGTTTAAAAAATATTTAGTTTTTTGGTTGACTTACATAGCTATTGCAACTGCTATGAATTTCACAGCACACCTGCAATGCACATGCAAGTATACTCTGCAAAGCATGGCATAGGACAACTGCACGGCAGAGGTGAAGGTGACAGAGAGCATAGCAAAGGACAGCTGCATAGCATGGGTGAAGGTGACAACAGTGCGCATAGCACAGGACACCTGCACGGCATGGGTGAAGGTGATGACAGAGCACATAGCACGGGACACTTTCATGGCACGGGTGAAAGTGAGGACAGAGTGTATAGCACAGGACAGTTGCACAGCATGGGTGAAGGTGATGACAGAGCGCACAGCACAGGACACCTGCATGGCATGGGTGAAAGTGAGGATAGAGCACATAGCACAGGACACCTGCACAGCATGGGTGAAAGTGAGGCCACAGTGCATAGCACAGGACACCTGCACAGCATGGGTGAAAGTGAGGACAGATCACATAGCACAGGACAGTCAAAAAGTAAAAAAAATGCAGTACTTTTACAATCTGAGCTTAACTTAACTGACCCACACTTGCCAGTACTATGGATTTCAAAGCCTGTACAAATGACTGAATAAACCAGTAAAACTGACAATGTACACGTTCAATTGATCTCATTACATCACTCTCATATGCACCTTTATGAAGACCCAAGCCCTCTCTCACACCCACCACCTTTATGAAGACCGCTGCCCTCTCTCACACCCACCACCTTTATGAAGACCCCTGCCCTCACTCACACCCACCACCTTTATAAGGACCACTGTCCTCACTCACACCCACCACCGTTATAAAGACCACTACCCTCACTCACAACCACCACCTTTATGAAGACCACTGCCCTCACTCACACCCACCACCTTTATAAGGACCACTGTCCTCACTCACACCCACCACCTTTATAAGGACCACTGTCCTCACTCACACCCACCACCTTTATAATGACCACTGCCCTCACTCATACCCACCACCTTTACGAAGACCACTGCCCTCACTCACACCCACCACCTTTATAATGACCACTGTCCTCACTCACACCCACCACCTTTATAATGACCACTGCCCTCACTCACACCCACCACCTTTATAAGGACCACTGTCCTCACTCACACCCACCACCTTTATAATGACCACTGCCCTCACTCACACCCACCACCTTTATAATGACCACTGCCCTCACTCACACCCACCACCTTTATAAGAACCACTGCCCTCACTCACACCCACCACCTTTATAAGAACCACTGCCCTCACTCACACCCACCACCTTTATAAGGACCACTGCCCTCACTCACACCCACCACCTTTATAAGGACCACTGTCCTCACTCACACCCACCACCTTTAAAAGGACCACTGCCCTCACTCACACCCACTGCCCTCACTCACACCCACCACCTTTATAAGGATCACTGTCCTCACTCACACCCACCACCTTTATAATGACCACTGCCCTCACTCACATCCACCACCTTTACGAAGACCACTGCCCTCACTCACATCCACTCTCCTCACTTACCCAAAAATACATGGGTCTTACACTGCTGCTAACTTTCAGACTTCAGTTACAGAGTCCTGGTTCAGCGCACTTTCCATACCTAAACACCCAGCTCTTGTAAACTAGCATTACAACGTAACACAAGTAAAAACCAGAGAAATGACCCTATCACCTCTACATAAAGTGCAACATTTGACACACGAATGCCAAACATGTAGTCTCTTTCAGCAGGTACGACTGCTACAGTAGAAATGTAATCATCTGAAAACCACCTGTCTGAATTATGATTACCAACCAACTAATAGAATAGTGAAAAACATGTAGGGTTACTACAAGGGGAAACTTCGCCTTAACATTCAGGTTCATCAACTCCAGATCTGATTACACTTGGAGCTGGCAAAAGGTATGTGAAGGCTGTGCGCCCCCCCCCCCCCCCACACACATACTGAAAGAAACAAGAAAGTTTTACAAGTTTCAGTTGATTTGAACCACACTAGCACACTAGCATTTTGGTTGCTCATACTAACCCTCCACTGCCTTCTACCTCACTTTCTTCTCTATCCAGCACTATGCCAGCTCCATAACACAACCAACATCCTTCATTATACTGAACTTCAGTACCCAGCAGCGGATTATACATCTATTCAGTTTCTGGGGTCTCTGAACACCTTACATAAATGCCTTTCAAGTTAACTTTACAATTTTCAGGGTTATGGTGGCATTCTGCACTACCTTATATATCAGTGCACTGAACTTAATGAGTAATGTGCTGTCTTACCACTTTATTAATGTGCTGTACTAGAACAAAAACTGCCAAAGCAGTGCTAATTAAATGCTAGCCATTTCACAAAAATAAATCTCACTCAAAACGTCCAAGTGAACAAAGACAACAAAAGGAACGACTGCTCCAGAAGTTAAATACAAGAGTAGCATTGAAACAGTAATTTCATCAAAATGAGCTTTGACCGTAAAAGCAGTGTGACTGTCAGAAGTCTGAACAGCAGATTACTCTGAAACGCCTGCTGTATCCACCTGTGTAAGAACAGTATGATGCAAACTTGATCGATCTACAGCTGGAATGTAATGGCTGCATCTAACAGTAGCTTGTGATATGCACTTTAATCTTACTACACATTTGCTATAAAGTACAGTTTTGTACCTACCATAAATGTAGATGTTCGAGGATTCCATTGCTGCAGTCCTGACTATTGGGTATAGTCCGCGTCCAGTCGGCCCGAATACCAGAGTATAAGGCTGGCGTCGGTCAGGCGCGTAGACTGGCGTCAGTACGTCAGGGTACTAATGCGCATGACCGACGTTATATCCCTCAGTCTTTTCTTGCCCCAGATGTCAGAAGACCCTAAAAGACAAGTCCCAAAAACCTGCACCAAAAACATGTACAATATATACAACAATATATACAAAAATATAAGCATGTAAACTCACCTACACAACCACCCCTAAATACAGAGGGAAGGAGGGAGGTAAATTGGACTGCAGCAATGGAATCCTCGAACATCTACATTTATGGTAGGTACAAAACTGTACTATGTTCTTCGTCTTCCATTGCTGCAGTCCTGACTATTGGGTAGAATCCCAAAGCAGAGGTAAGGGAGGCTGGCAAATTATAAAGAAGTAGGAGCTGACAACATGCCTTGCAAAACAGCTGTGGCAAAACCAGCCCTAGACTTAGAGTAGATAGGAAGGTGATAATGCTTAGAAAGTATGCACTGAACTCCAAGTAGCTGCTTCCAAAATATCCTTAGTTGCCACCCCTTAGAAATGCTGTTGAAGTGGCAGTAGCCCTAGTGGAATGAGGCCTAATCCCAGCTGGAATCTCCTTGCCATGATGGGAATAACAAAATGCAATGCAAAAGCCAATCCACCTAGAAATAGTTTGTTTTGACACAGGCTTGCCCTGAGAACTCAAAGCAAAAGAAACAAACAACTGCTGAGACTGCCTAAAATCCTTAGTCCTGCTTAAATAATAACGCAATTGCCTGTGTACATGTAAAGTGTGCAAAATCTTTTCCCCTTTATTTTGAGGGTCTGCAAAAACGTAGGCAAATGAATAGTTTGGTTTAAAGCCACACTAGAAACCACCTTAGGCATAAAAGAAGGATTAGTGCGTAATGATACCCTATCCTTATGGAAAATCAAAAGGGCTCTACTGCCATAAGGGCCTGCAACTCAGACACCCTTCTTGCAGAAGTAATAGCCAACAGAAAAGCAGTCTTCCATGACAAGTATTTCAATTCAGCAGTAGCTGCAGGCTCAAAAGGTTGTAGAGTAAGTTTTCCAACACAAAATTGAGATCCCAAGCAGGAGTAGGAGCTCTCGTGGGGTCTTATATTCTTTGCCCCTCTAAGAAACTGCTTGAACAAAGGATGCGAAAACAAAGGTGGGTCACAATCATAGTGAGCTGAAATTGCTGCAGCATGAATCTTTATGGAAGAGAAGGACAAACCTTTGTCCAATAATTCAGTAAGATATTGAAGAGCCACACTCAAATTAGGCTCAGAAATCTCCAAATTCTTTGCTGTACTCCAAAATAAAAATCTCTTCCATTTTCTGCATACACTTTCCTTGTACTAGGTCTTCTAGCTTCCATAATCACATTTAAAACTTGTTGAGGAAGTTGAGACCTGCTGTGTTTCAACACAGAATATGCCAAGCTGTTAGATGAAGAGAGTGTAGCTTGACATTGAGCAGATGACCGTCCTTCTGAGATAACAGATGAGGAATCAGAGGTAAAGGCCATGGAGGCTTCTTTACCAGACTCCGTAGTAGAGGGTACCAGTGTTGCCGTGGCCAATCTGGAGCTATCAAAATCATCCTTGGCCTGTCTTGTCTGACCTTTAACAGTACCTTTGGAAGAAGAGGTAGAGGTGGAAAGGCATACACATGAAGGTTTTTCCAACTGAAAGACAGAGCATCCACTTTCCAAGCTGTGTGATGAAACCCCTTTGTGCAATACTTTGGCAGCTGGTGGTTTAGTGGAGAAGCGAACAGATCTATGTCTGGAGTCCCCCATGACACTGTCAGTTTCTGAAATACATGAAGATCCAGTTTCCACTCGTGGGGATCCATGATTTGTCTGCTTAACACATCTGCTAAGGAGTTCTGTGCTCCTGGCAGAAACCTTGCCTGAAGAGTTAGTTACAGGCTTAGCGCAGTCTCCCATAAAATCATTGCTTGCCTGCATAGAGGATAAGAATGTGTTCCCCCTTGCTTGTTGATGTACCACATGACAGTTGTGTTGTCTGTTAGAATCAACACCTGCCCTGGAAGAAGTAACTCCTTGAAAGCCATTAATGCAAACTGGACTGCTAACATCTCTTTCATGTTGATATGTAGATGCTGTAGTCTGGCAGGCCACTTGTCTTGTATCCATTTTCCATTTAGATGAGCTCCCCAAGCAATGTCCGAGGCATCTGTCGTTAAGATCTGACTTGCCTCTGGCGGGTCACAGAGAGTCCCTTGTTTAGGTGACATTCCTGAGCCCACCACAAGAATTCTTTTTGAAGGCAAGGTATTATTTGAATGACAGTGTCCAAATCCTGGCAGTGCTGTGTCCATACATTTTGAGATACCATTGTAACTTCCTCATATGCAGTTTGGCATTGGGAAGCACCAGAATACAAGATGCCATGAACCCTAATGCTTGAAGGACTGTCCTTGCAGTCAGCACGGACTGATGAGATAGTTGATGGAAGTAAAGTGACAGACTCTTTTGTTTGTCCGGGGTTAAAAAGGCCATCTGGGCTGCTGTATTCAGTCTCACACCCAGAAAGCACATGTCTTGAGAGGGTACTAGACTGGACTTTATTTCGTTCACAGAATACCCTAGGCATCTTAGCACTTCGATAACATATTCCAGGTGCTGTAGAAGAACTTCCTTTTCTTGAGCCAGAATCAGGCAGTCGTCCAAGTAAGGATAGATTTGAATTCCTTGAAGCCTGAAGTAAGCTATCACTGGAGCCAGAACCTTTGTGAACACTCTGGGCAGTAGATAAGCCAAAGGGCAATGCAGAGAACTGATAATGAGAATTTCCAGCTCGAAACGCACATACTACCTGCTACTTCGCCGTATAGGCACATGAAGGTAAGCTTCTTTGAGATGTAAAGTTACCATGCAGTTATTTTGCCCAGCAGAGGTAAAAGCTGTTGTAACGTCAACATCTTGAACTTGGGAATGTCCAGATAAGTGTTGAGGATAGATAAATCCAAAATTGGTCTCCACGTGTTTCCCTTCTTTGGTACAAGGAACAGGCGAGAATAAAATCCTAGGCCCCTTTCTGATACAGGGACTGGCTGAATGGCCCCTATGTGAAGTAACTGAGAAACCTGCTTGTGAGCCTCTTTTCTTTGTGGAGGAGGAGCGTCTGGCATGCCTTTGAAAGGGGCATTGTATGGAAATAAAATCTGTAACCGTGGTGAATGATATCCAACACCCATTTGTCTTGAGTAATTAAATCCCAATTTTCTTTGAAAAGAGACAGTCTTCCTCCCAAAGGAGCTGCCAAGCGTGAATCTGCTGGCAGCTGAAAAGACAGGTCATTGGGTCTGTTTACGAAAGGACTGACCCTGCCCTCACCGGAAGTCTGAGCAGGTGAACTCCTGTTCTAGGCCTAAAGAACCTTGAGCCCTGCCCCTACCACGTCTAGACCTACCCCTAGACTGAGAATCATAAGCAGGATATGTCCATCCCTTAGCAGGCCAATTTCTACTAAACTTGGTGGCTGCACCTGCAAAAATCTTTAACAGTTTGCATAGACTTAGCTTTGTCCTCCATTTTCTTTAAAACTGCTTCCACAGGCGATCCAAACAACACATCAGACTGTAAAGGAGCATCCAAAATCCTTGTCTTAACATGCTCAGCTAAATTCTGATCCTTCAACCAGGCATGCCTGCGAAGAACAGAACTGGTAGCAGCCACCCTCGAGGAGGCCTGTACAGCATCAAAACCACATTGCAAAGAATGCTTACCCACTTGTTCAGACACATGAACCAAATCCAGCAACTCTTTACACTCAATACCTTCCGCCAAAGCATCCACCTTAGATTTCAATTGTGAAAGGAGATAATTCTGATATTTTAGCATGTGAAACTGACAATTCAAAGCTCTCATGGCTAGAGTGGAAGAAGTATACACTTTCTTTCCCCACCTATCCAAAGCCCTTGCCTCTTTATCAGTGGGAACAGGATTTTTAACCACAGAAGCCTTTACACCCTTAGGCCCTTGAGAAATAGTTTCTGGGTCGCCCTAGGACTCTTAAACAAATATTTATGAGCCGGGCACCCTATAATACCTATCAGGCTTAACAGGAGCAGGAGGCAAAGAATCAGGGTTCAGGGAAGCCTCTGCAAAACATCTTCCACCACATTCAACACAGGAGGAATAGCTAAAGGCCTATGCTGGGGTAAAACAAGAACTCCCTAAGCCTTTTCCTGGAATCAGAGTAATCCTGGCCTTCCCATTTAAAGTGCTCCCTCATGGAATGCAAAGTCTCTGAAAATGAGAAATCCTCAGGCGGAGAAGCTGTAGGAGTGGAATCATCCACATCAGAATCAGAATAAGTGGGATACTCCTGCATATCTTCCACAGAAGATTCTGAAGCCTCTGAACACTGTTCAAAACTATCAAACTCGGTTCCACCCTAGGCCTCTTATCAGGCGGGGCATAGAACCCTAATCATAGTAATCAAATCTTCTGCCATTTTAAGCATATGTTTCTTAGGTACAGAACCGAAATGCTAGGAGAAGCCCCACTGAAGCTGAACTAGGCCTACCTCTTAAGAAGTTTTGGCAACAGAAGGAGGCTCTAACTACCTTGGGAAGAGAGGGAAGAACAGTCACCTGAGAAGCCCCCTCAGCCTGGCCTACCTCCTGAGAAGGCACATCCTGTAAGAGTATAGTTTCTGCCTGGGACTCCATGGAAACTCCTGGCAAAACCTCGGCTCCACTGAGCCTTCTAAAGAACCGGCGTCGGGACTGCGGTTCCTCAACCCTAAACTTCACTGTTTTATCCTTGCGCTTCTTGGAGGCGGGCGTGGAGCATCCGGCGGCATTTTATAATTACAGCGCTTCCCAAACACTAACCTGGCACAGTCTAACCTCCTCTTAATAGTGCGTTTGTTAAACCTAGCACAAGAGCGGCAACCAACAACGTCGTGCTCAGGCCCTAAACAAGGTATACACAAGGTATGATAATCCCTATGAGGTATCTGTTTCCCACAAGAAATACAGTTATTCACTTTTCTGACATCCGGTAAAATACTGAGGCAAGAAAAACCAAAATGTTCCCCAGCGGTACTTAGCCAACTCTGTTTAGGTCTGAAACTCCGGTTTGGAAATATTTCAGTACGCCAACCTGCACTCGCAAAACTGCTTCTGCATCGGACCATGCGGCAAAAAAGACTGAGGATATGGCGTCGGTCATGCGCATTAGTACCCTGGCGTACTGACGTCAGTCTAATGCGCCCTGACCGACGTCAGCCTTATACTCTGGTATTCGGGCCGACTGGACGCGGACTATACCCAATAGTCAGGACTGCAGCAATGGAAGACGAAGAACATCCATGTTTACCAACTATGCACATCAGGCTCCTATGAGAAGTAATTCAGAAGGACTATGATGCCTGTTAAGCACCACTTACAGCCTTAACCCTTTGTGCTAAACTGCCTACCAATCAAACTGCTCAGTCAGTCATGTATTATCTCATTAAGAAATGGAATAAAACACCTTTCTTGAACACAGGAGACAAATGCTATTTGAACTATCATAATGCTGGTGTTTGAAATGTGATATTTACCTATTCTGTGAACATCTGAAGTGCAAAAAAAGCTTTTCCCTGTAGTTACGCTTCTCCAGTTAGACAAAAACAGACGAAGAGATAAAAAAGAAAAACGTTGATGTAAAATCAAATTGGGAAGAAATTTTGGAGTGGTATGAAAGACAATGTGTCCCTTTGAACAAACACATTAGCTCAAAGCGCCTGCAGGTTTTAAGACAAGCTAGGAAGATTAAAAGTAAAGCCAGTGTGAAGAGATTACAATCACAACCGAAAGACAGAAAAAGCACTGCACTTTCAGGAAACAAGAGATGTGTTTCAAGGCAAAAATAAGCAAAACTGATGATGTTAAGAGGGATTTTTAACATGCCCCTTGATTTTTCACCTGTTGCTGTTGTAACTGTGGCTTAAATCATAAAAACCAAAAAATAGGGTCACAAATATAGTTTGTAATAGGGTTTGTCACCTGTCCACCTCACCCTTATTCATAATGAAAGACCTGTGTGAATAGTAAAATATCCCACAGTAAAAATGCATATTTTATACATGCTTAACATATACTTGTAACAATTTGTCACATATCTCCAAAACATGGGAATCTTTCTTTTGAAATTTTAATGCAAATGTAATGACTGCAGAACGACAAAAAAAAAAAAATCTCTCTATTAACAATGGCAACAGGCATGACCAATTCATTACCAAACATTTCTCTCTTTTATGGGAAAAACATCCACACCACAAGGAAAAAAGTGAGTCACCATCTGAAGAATGAAGCAGAGAAAGGTATGGCAATGCTAAGTGGCAGCACAGAACAAATGTGATCACGTTTGTAGAAGGCCACCTGCCCTCAGGCTTGGTATTCACCTATGATGTGACACCTCGCGAAGGCCACCTGCCCTCAGACTTGGTATTCACCTATGATGACACCTCGCGAAAGCCACCTGCCCTCAGGCTTGGTATTCATCTATGATGACACCTCGCGAAAGCCACCTGCCCTCAGGCTTGGTATTCACCTATGATGACACCTCGCGAAGGCCACCTGCCCTCAGGCTTGGTATTCACCTATGATGTGACACCTCGCACAAGTGTCCCTTTCCAACAACCAAGAGAAGGACTGCTACGATCAAAGTTACTTCCAGTGTCCTTCCAACTGGACATAGTGATCCTCCTAGTCATTCCCAATGTTGTGTCTTTCGGCTTTTCAAGGTTAGGGGTCGCCACAGCGGAACTCCAGTCCGCTAATGATTGGCACTAGATTTTTACGTGCCGAGTTGCCAGCCCTGACGCACAACCTTCAACGAAGGTATGCCCATTCACGCACGTCTCCACAAAGAAGACGATCTAGCTGAGAATCGAACAGGACAACATCTTACTGTGAGGCAACAACACTACCGCAGCACCACCACCGCAGTTTCCTCATAGTCATTCCCAATACAGTACCTATTAGCATATCCAGAAAGATGTCATGGCTGTATGGCAAAGGAATGACCGGTTTAACCTATGATGCAGTCTGGGGATACCTTCTCAAGTATAAAGAGGTCGCTTAAAATAAGAGGTTGGGAGAGAACTTATAAAAGAAATGTGCCTTTGTGTCATCAGCAAAAATGACTAATCATGTCCTTTATCCACTCAAATATCTAAAACAAAGACATGAAGAATGCACTGGACAGAGCCCCGTGGTACTCCAATAGTCACTGATATTGCTCCTCTCACCACAAACCCCTGTGCTTCACCACTCAACCATTCAGATATCCAGGGTCCAGAATCTTGACCCTGTCTCCAGCCTCTCCAGCTTTCCTACCAGTTTCCTCTGTTGGACCGAGTCCAAAACCTTGCAAGTCCATGTAGACTTCATCTTCTGGTAGTCCCTTATGAAGGTCATCTATGAGAAGAGTGACAAAATTGATCAGATTTAATACGCAGCTTCCACTGAACTCATGCTGCTGGTTGTTCCCCAGGAAATGCTGGCCTCTAGGTTTTGCGGATGTTCAACAATGCATCTTTCCTCATAAAGGTACTTTTAGTTAACTCACCAGTTTTATATTTCTGTTTCACAAAGGTCATTGACCATGAACCACCACTTGCATGGAAAAAAAAAAAATTCACCAAGCCACATCCCTTCCAAATGGTGTTTTTTTTTAAATGGAACACAGTAACAGAGTAAGCATTGGCTGTCATAGCCATTGCTTGTTTATGATTGGTTTACTTGTTTAAGCACTGGCTACTGCTATTACCACTTGCACAATACAACATTCCAATTGCAACCGACCTCAAGCACTGTCAAACTCGCATGAGCTGCATGTGTTAAACTGGTACGTGTACCCTGAAGACTGACGTTCTAACGTCTGACTGGATACTCTGGTACTATATTTATATTTGCTGACACTACTGTTTTTTTTCTTTACAAGGTTGTGATATGTGGGGGAGTGAAGTGAGACCTCCTTGTATATGGCTCTAGTTTGATGGCTGTTTCATTCACATACTCTACGGCTCTAGTAATAACTTGCACTGTGTGCCTCTGGTACTGCTACCTCAGATCTTTTCACTGGATTACAGTGGACTAAGACGTAGTACAAACCAGCAGGAATGGTCACTCTAGGTCTGCACTGCTCCTGCATCTTCAGATGCACTGTTGGTTCCTGGGTTTACTCAACTTCACTTGATGAGATGGCAAGTTGTTGTTTTGGTCCTGAATTCAGACCAGAAATTCTTTTACAACTCTTAGAGCTACAGCTAGCTATGACAGGGTTATTGTATGTTGCATTAAATGGCCATTACAAGACCAAATACTGACGTTATGCTGATGTACTGTACTGTACCACTTAGCTGACTTGCACAAGCCAGAAACTCTATTTGATGCAGTTTATTTTAGGTTTATACTTTCAGCCTGGCCCATGATCTTATTTGGTGCTTAGGTCTAATCTGATTTTTAGCTAGTGTGCCATCTCTGTCTGGAGTTTGCTTCTCCAAACGGGAGGAAAGCCAGAAGCCCAGAGTGTATAAAAAAATGCAGACATGTTAGAAGGGTTCCATCCACACATACCACCATTGCTTTTGTGGATAGGCTCTGTTTTTCCTTGCTAACTTGAAAAGGATAAAGTAGGTAAATGAAAAATAATGAACAAATTACAGCTGGTTCTCCACCCCCTTCCCATGACCTTTTTGGTCCCTGATCTCCCCATGGCCATCAAGCACCCATTCATCACTAATTCATTCTCATCTCCTGGTATTTAAGACCATTAAAAGTCGGCAAGAGCTGCAGAGGAGGGTCTCAAATGTTTAATTCTGTTCCTAACACCTTCAAGATGGCAGGCAGGCATAGTGCAATGTCTGCTTTATTACACTCTCACATGGGTGGAAGATTCTGTGTACCCGCTAGAACAATCTTATAGAACAATATTTCCTTAGCATGCCTGCATCCCAAACAGCCCACCTTCTCACAAAATAATATATGACTACTATCCGATTCCCAGGTTGTAATTCTTGCAGTGGGAATTACATTAACCCCCCCCCCCCCAAGCCAGCATCAGCTGCTCACTCCTAAAATCCACTCCCAACTAGGTTCTCTAGCACCCAGTCTGCTAAATGAACCCTGGTTTTCCGGATGTAGTTGGGACATTACCCGTCTATATAAATTTTATTTTAATGCAAGAACACCCTAGGGGTCTGGAGAAGGAATGAACTGAGAAGTACTCAGAGTTGTTACCGTTAAGCTTTCGCTGACTGGATGAATCTACATCCAGCTGTCCTCTATTAAATTTGCTTCAGGTTGAAATTTCACTCAGTTTTAATGTGATACCCAGGGAATCTAATGCCCCTCACTGGCCAGTAATGGAATCCATATTCCTCTGGCTCTATACAGGGCAATGTATATGAACATGAGAGGTATTCACAACAAGACATGTAGAATTTCAAACAGCATTTCTAATATAGATCTGGCTGGATAGCAGCTCTGATCTGCACTTGGCAACTAACTTTCCACTCTTGGTATCCATTATTCAGGGTCTTCAATGAGACAGGATCAGGAGTTACGATGGGGGTGTGATATTCTTTGGTTTAAGAGCTTTTCAGGAAGTGACCAAGTGGGGCAGGATTTCATTACTTTTAAGAACCTCACAGGAAGTGACTAAGGTTCCTAATAGGGAAACAAATGATCTGAATATGTCAAGTGAGCAGAAAGGGAATAGTTATTTTTTCTTCCGCTCAGAGACCGAGACCATCATCCAGGTAATGTGAAATTATTTACACAGAAGTTCATAAACTTCGTCTTTGTGATGTGCGACACCCCGCAGGTTAATTATGGGTGATTTCAACAGCTGAATCAAGGATGAATCAGTTACTCTAACTAAATAATGCCTGCAGGTGACCCAGTGATCAGTCTACCACTGTTTAGTGCAATAAGTGAGGAATAACACTCAACATGAAGGATATTTTGTTGGGAATCTCAGACTGTCCAGAGGTGTTCCAATTCCTGAAGCCACAGGCAGAAGGCTTCGCAGTCTTTGGAAAGTCCAGTATTTCCCATTATGAACTATCTATATTATCACTTTGTAAACTGAACTAATTTTCCATCTTGCTGTTAAATAGCTCAACCAATGACAATGTAATTTAAGTTCACAATCAGAGAACAGTAGCTGCTCAGGAAACTAGAGCATACAAATTCCTGTCTGAGCAAGTTATACCTTTAGAAAAATGGGTACTTTTCCGTTAAACGCCTACCATGCGTCGTCAAGCTAAACAATTAGCAACTCTACGTCTTGACTATGCTCCTTGTCATCACATTAAGTACACACAGAAATGCTGCTCAACTTCAGAAGACAGAAATAATGAGATTTATTCTCCTTTCAGATAATAATGTATATCAATACCCTTCCTTAATGAAATCCAACTAACTGCTAGTTACAGTGAGCTCCTACTGCTACTGAACGCTCTGACATTCATACTTACAAATAATCTCTGCTGCCATCCCTTAAAATAAGCTGCATAAAGCACACTTCCTATGGGTTTCAGCAATTCAGCCATTCGACATTTTTAAATACACCGTAAATACAGCAGATATTCCTATGCAACATTCTTTACATTAACATTTTATAAGAAAAAGTCTGTTTTATACTACTGTTAACATTATTCACATTACTGCATTAGATCTGCAGTATATATTGCTCTTTGTTTTCCTGTGAGTGCTTTACAATATCATTCAGCACCGTTACAAGTGTCATTGCTGTTGTGCTCTTGTGCCCAAAAATGTTATGTTCTTTAGACAGACTTTAAATAGATTTAGACTGTAGGTAACCAGAAACAGATTAAAACAGAAGTAGGACGACTTCCTTTGAGGTAAAAAAGAATTTCAGTCTGGCTGTTTCAGTGTAAACAAACTGAACTCAAAGTAAAAAATGGTATTCAGTATATTCCGTTTGCTAAAATACAGCACATTTGTAATTGTCTGCGAAGAAAGGGTACTGTGAGGTTTACTTTCTGTAATAACCTAAGAGTAAGAACCAGTAACTTAAGAGAGAGTACTGTGTATAGAAAGTGACTCCGCTGCATCATTATTCACGGTGAGATGCGAGGTAGGGGTTTAACGGAAAAGTACCAAAAAATGTACTAATCCTGATTTATAGGCAACATATCCGTAAAAGCTAAAATACTGCATACAAATAGAATGCAATGCAGATTACATTCCAACACAGTTTACCTTCTGTCTCACACATTCTTTCTCACTATCACAGCACTTCTTAAAGAAAAAAAAAATCATACCCCCCCCCCCCCCCAAAGGTATGCTTTGTATAATATCACTATGTTCATCCTTCCTTATATTTTTATTAACAGACTTTCATGGCACATCCATTTGGATTCATCTTCACACTATCCTCACTTTGGTGACAAAAGGGGTAAAGTAAAGGAAAACTCTGGTCAGGGTAAGGAAAATTACTTTTAAGGCTAAAATAAAAAAGCTGGATACAAATTAATAAATGGAGGATGTGTCGTGATGCTGTCGACACTGCACGGTGTGGTGTAGAATTTAAGTAAAGAAACTGTCAAAACATATTTCTTCTTTATAGAGAGCAAACTGAATGCAGAAGTGTAAATTTAAAATAAAG